>NC_042981.1:41134965-41434965 GCF_901001165.1 Salmo trutta | reverse complement strand
CAGTTGATGTTGAGATGTGTCTTTTACTTGAATTCTATGAAGCATTTATTTGGGCTGCAATTTCTGAGACTGGTAACTCTAATGAACTTATCGTCTGCAGCAGAGGTAACTCTGGGTCTTCCTTTCCTGTGGCGGTCCTCATGAGATCCAGTTTCATCATAGCGCTTGATGGTTTTTGCGACTGCACTTGAAGAAATGTTCAAAGTTCTTGACATTTTCCAGATTGACTGACCTTCATGTCTTAAAGTTATGATGGACTGCAGTTTCTCTTTGCTTATTTGAGCTGTTCTTGCCATAATATGGACTTGGTATTTTACCAAATAGGGCTATCTTCTGTGTACCACCCCTACCTTGTCACAACACAACTGATTGGCACAAACACATTAAGAAGGAAAGAAATTCCACAAATTAACTTTTAACAAGGCACACCTGTTAATTGAAATGCATTCCAGGTGACTACCTCATGAAGCTGGTTGAGAGAATGCCAAGAGTGTGCAAAGCTGCTACTTTGAAGAATCTCAAAAAGAAAAAATATATTTTGATGTGTTTAACACTTTTTTGGATACTACATGATTCCATATGTTTCATTTCATAGTTTTGATGTCTTCACAATTATTCTACAATGTAGAAAATAGTAAAAGTAAATAAAACCCCTTGAATGAGTAGGTGTGTTCTAACTATTGACTGGTACTGTATGTACAGTTGAAGTCAGAAGTTTACATATACTTATGTTGGAGTCATTAAAACTCATTTTTCAAACACTCCACAAATTTCTTGTTAACAAACTATAGTTTTGGCAAGTCGGTTAGGACATCTTCTTTGTGCATGACACAGAATTTTTTTTGTAGACCTCCACAAAGATCGTACTTTTTGGAGAAATGTCCTCTGGTCTGATGAAATAAAAATAGAACTGGCCATAATGACCATCGTTAAGTTTGGAGGAAAAAAGTAGGAGGCTTGCAAGCCAAAGAACACAATCCCAACCGTGAAGCATGGGGGTGGCAGCATCATGTTGTGGGGGTGCTTTGCTGCAGGAGGGACTGGTGCACTTCACAAATTAGATGGCATCATGAGGAAGGAGAATTATGTGGATATATTGAAGCAACATCTCAAGACATCAGTCAGGAAGTTAAAGCTTGGTCGCAAATGGGTCTTCCAAATGGACAATGACCCCAAGCATACTTCCAAAGTTGTGGCAAAATGACTTAAGGACAACAAAGTCAAGGTATTGGAGTGGCCATCACAAAGCCCTGCCCTCAAAACTATAGAAAATTTGTGGGCAGAACTGAAAAAGCGTGTGTGAGCAAGGAGGCCTACAAACCTGACTCAGTTACACCAGCTCTGTCAGGAGGAATGGGCCAAAATTTACCCACGTTAAACAATTTAAAGGCAATGCTACCAAATACTAATTGATTGGATGTAAACTTCTGACCCACTGGGAATGTGATGAAAGAAATAAAAGCTGAAATAAATCATTCTCTCTGCTATTATTCTGACATTTCACACTTTTAAAATAAAGTGGTGATCCTAACTGACCTAAAACAGGGAATCTTTACTAGGATTAAATACCAGGAATTGTGAAAAACTGAGTTTAAATCTATTTGGCTGAGGTGTATGTAAACTTCTGACTTCAACTGTATGTGTGTGTATATAGTGGTGTGTATAAACATTATGGACAGTATATGAATAGAAAAGGTGTGTACATCTTGAAGAACAATCTAGCCTTAATGGCCTTAATCTCCACCCGGCACAGCCAGAAGAGGACTGGCAACTCCTCAGAGGCTAGTTCCGCTCAAGGTTTCTTCCTAGGCTACTGCCTTTCTAGGGAGTTTTTTCTAGCCACTGTGCTTCTACATCTGCAGTGCTTGTTGTTTGGGGTTTTAGGCTGGGTTTCTGTATCAGCACTTTGTGACATCTGCTGATGTACATTTGATTTGATTTGTACAGCAGTAGTTATATAGGATGAGGCTTGACTAGAATACAGTATATATATATGAAGTGGTTAAAACAGTATGTAAACATTGTTGAAGTGACCAGTGTTCAATGACTATGTACATAGGGCAGCAGCCTCTCAAGTGCAGGGTAGAATACCGGGTGGTAACAGTGGCTAAGTTCAGGGCCGGGTACTGGGTGTTGGCCAGCTAGTGGTGACTATTTAACAGTCTGATGGCCTGAAGATCTGTTTTTCAGTCTCTTCGTCCCAGCTTTGATGCACCTATATTGTCTCCGCCTTCTAGATGGTAGCGGGGTGAACAGACTGTGACTCGGGTGGCTAAGGTCCTTGATGATCTTCTTGGCCTTCCTGTGACACCAGGTGCTGATGTCCTGGATGGCAGGCAGTGTGCCCCCAGTGATGCGCTAGGCTGACCCCACCACCCTCTGGAGAGCCCTGTGGTTGCGGACAGAGCAATTGCCGTACCAAGCGGTGATACAGCCCGACAGGATGCTCTCAATGGTGCATCTGTAGAAGTTCATGAGAGTCTTAGGGGCCAAGGCGAATTTCTTCAGCCAAATTTAATAAGACCTGCGGGTGAGGGAGAGGGCACCTGGAGTGAGAGCCTCCTCACTGATCACGTCCTTCCAAGGAGAAGAAGGGTTGAACGTGTAGTGAAGTCTCCTGTGAGATTTGCATACAGACTGTTCACCGATAAGAAAAACACACTATATTGCTACACATGTAGGTCAAAAAATAAATAGGATGGAGAGATTGTATTGGTTATAGCGGCGTCTCTGTTTATTAACATTTAGGAGGCATTTCAGAAAGTACTAGGAGGCAAACGTAATACGAGCTTCCTTTGAAAGTGTTCCCCCTTATCCTATTCTTGAATTGAATTAAACCTCAGATCTGACACCTGGTGCATTGGCACCGGAGATAAATAAATCTCCATTGTGCCCGCGAAAAAACGTCCACGTGCTCAGAGGCTCTGCTCGTAGCATGTGGCCTCTGCCAGACTTACTTGAACAAGATGAATTGTTCCCAGTGGGCCGTTTATTTCGTTTGCGCCGCCCTCCCCTTCCTTCATTGTTACTTCTATCCGCCTTTTGAGACCAGCTTTCTGAGACACATTGCTGCACTGAACTGCATTAAGGAGGTCAGTGGGTTTGGAGTGTGCTGTGGTGCAGGTATGCCACTACTGGCTAGGATCACCACAATACCAGCCAGTAGTCACTGTAGGTAAACCTTTATAAGCACAACAAAACATTTTTTTATTTAACTAGGCAAGTCAGTTAACAACAAATTCTTATTTACAATGACAGCCTACCGGGGAACAGTGGGTTAAACTGCCTTGTTCAGGGGCAGAACAACAGATTTTTACCTTGTCAGCTCAGGGATTCAAGCCAGCAACCTTTCAGTTACTGGCCCAACGCTCTAACCACTAGGCTACCTGTTGCCTAGCGATGTGTGTAGGTGGATATTGCAAAAAGGTTTCTATAATAGGGTGTAGAACAAACAATGAGATGAATAGGGAGAAAGATACAGATAGAAACAGGTTCAATCACACACAGTTTGTTTGTACAGAGAAGTGAGCCACTGTTGTGTCGTAAAGGTCCAGTTGTCAGCGATCCTCTAGCTTTGTTCTTTTTTTCCGGTCTGGTTGAGTGTGTGAGAGGAGCTAGCCGGGCGCAACCTGCGGTCCTATTCTGCAGCTGACTGACTAGACAGCTCACTCCCCACCAGGTGACACAACAGCCCCTGTCCCCCTCTTTCGGGATCCATTTCTCTCTTTCCAGGAGTCCTCCTCGCCACTGTCTCTATACCTCTGCCTTTCCACACACACACACTGCCGCAATCTCTCTGTCTCTTGCTCTCTCTATGTCTCTCTCTCTCTTTCCCTCACGCTTTCTTTGTCTCTCTATCTGTTTCTCTCCCTCTCATTCTTTCTCTCTCTTCTTTCCATATCTTACGCTTTCTTTTTCCCCCTTTCTCTCTCTCAGACACTCCTATTCGTTCACAGCGCACAACTGGGCTATTTGCATCGCCTTTGTATCGCTCTGTTGGCTCACCGTTACAAAAACCTTTGTTCGCCTGCCACCGCTATGATGCGGCAAGACGGAGACACACCAAGGACACACTTGAGCTCTGTGAAAGTGACCTTCTGCAGCAGAGCGGCCAGCAAGCTAATGGAACAAGAGCTAACAGAAGGGCTAGCGTAGCATGGCATTAGCTCTAGCTGGGCCAGTTGTAGGGGGGTTTTTATTGCCACTCAGCGGGCCACGGAGGCAGCTGTCGAGGGCAAAGTTGGTAGTGCTGAGTGACTGCACCCACCAGGAATGCCCAGGGTCTGGGGTGACCCTCCAGGTGCTCACATTGCAGCACAGAGTAAGGATAAGGCCAGGTTGGGGATTAGGGAAAGCTATTTCCCTCTTCCAGGAACAACCCTGTCCCAAAGGTGGAAGAGGGCCAGAGAGCAGAAATGCCGGGGCACTCATTGGGCAATGGGCATGCCTATAGTGGGTTGTTGTAGGACTCGAGGGACGGTTACATTAGGACCCAATGGGAAGGCTTCACTCACATTGCATAGGTGTCAGATCCTTGCTTTGCTCTGAATTCTTTCCATGGATGTGCTGAATGTTTGTACACATAAATCATAAATATTGAAGTCTGTCAAACCAGATCAGTGCTTTCTTTACAGTACTGTAGTTTCTCTCCCACATTTTTCAGTGTTTCTTTTTCTTGCACACACACACACACACACACACACACACACACACACACACACAGCTTAACAATGCTAACATTATAGGAAACCTTACACGGCACAAATACTATCAGCAACTTCATACCTTGGATTTGGGGCTTGGGCTATTTTAGCAAAGCCAGAGAATTTCCTTAATATTCTCAACACACATACAGCGAGGGAAAAAATGTATTTGATCCCCTGCTGATTTTGTACATTTGCCCACTGACAAATAAATGATCAGTCTGTAATTTTAATGGTAGGTTTATTTGAACAGTGAGAGACAGAATAACAACAACAAAAAATCCAGAAAAATGCATGTCAAAAATGTTATTAATTGATTTTCATTTTTATTTATTTATTTTTTATTTATTTTTTATTTTACCAGGTAAGTTGACTGAGAACACATTCTCATTTACAGCAACGACCTGGGGAATAGTTTCAGGGGAGAGGAGGGGGATGAATGAGCCAATTGTAAGCTGGGGATGATTAGACAGCCGTGATGGTATGAGTGCCAGATTGGGAATTTAGCCAGGACACCGGGGTTAACACCCCTACTCTTACGATAAGTGCAATGGGATCTTTAATGACCTTTTAATGAGGGAAATAAGTATTTAACCCCCTCTCAATCAGAAAGATTTCTGGCTCCCAGGTGTCTTTTATACAGGTAACGAGCTGAGATTAGGAGCACACTCTTAAAGGGAGTGCTCCTAATCTCAGCTTGTTACCTGTATAAAAGACACCTGTCCACAGAAGCAATCAATCAATCAGATTCCAAACTCTCCACCATGGCCAAGACCAAAGAGCTCTCCAAGGATGTCAGGGACAAGATTGTAGACCTACACAAGGCTGGAATGGGCTACAAGACCATCGCCACGCAGCTTGGTGAGAAGGTGACAACAGTTGGTGCGATTATTCGCAAATGGAAGAAACACAAAAGAACTGTCAATCTTCCTCGGCCTGGGGCTCCATGCAAGATCTCACCTCGTGGAGTTGCAATGATCATGAGAACGGTGAAGCATCAGCCCAGAACTACACGGGAGGATCTTGTCAATGATCTCAAGGCAGCTGGGACCATAGTCACCAAGAAAACAATTGGTAACACACTACGCCGTGAAGGACTGAAATCCTGCAGCGCCCGCAAGGTCCCCCTGCTCAAGAAAGCACATATACATGCCCGTCTGAAGTTTGCCAAGGAACATCTGAATGATTCAGAGGACAACTGGGTGAAAGTGTTGTGGTCAGATGAGACCAAAATGGAGCTCTTTGGCATCAACTCAACTCGCTGTGTTTGGAGAAGGAATGCTGCCTATGACCCCAAGAACACCATCCCCACCGTCAAACATGGAGGTGGAAACATTATGCTTTGGCGGTGTTTTCTGCTAAGGGGACAGGACAACTTCACCGCATCAAAGGGACGATGGACGGGGCCATGATCTTGGGTGAGAACCTCCTTCCCTCAGCCAGGGCATAGAAAATGGGTCGTGGATGGGTATTCCAGCATGACAATGACCCAAAACACACGGCCAAGGCAACAAAGGAGTGGCTCAAGAAGAAGCACATTAAGGTCCTGGAGTGGCCTAGCCAGTCTCCAGACCTTAATCCGATAGAAAATCTGTGGAGGGAGCTGAAGGTTCGAGTTGCCAAATGTCAGCCTCGAAACCTTAATGACTTGGAGTAGATCTGCAAAGAGGAGTGGGACAAAATCCCTCCTGAGATGTGTGCTAACCTGGTGGCCAACTACAAGAAACGTCTGACCTCTGTGATTGCCAACAAGGGTTTTGCCACCAAGTACTAAGTCATGTTTTGCAGAGGGGTCAAATACTTATTTCCCTCATTAAAATGCAAATCAATTTATAACATTTTTGACATGCGTTTTTTTGGATTTCTTTCTTGTTATTCTGTCTCTCACTGTTCAAATAAAGCTACCATTAAAATTATAGACTGATCATTTCTTTGTGAGTGGGCAAACGTACAAAATCAGCAGGGGATCAAATACTTTTTTCCCCTCACAGGAAAACCTGAACACCCAAATACAGAGATATTGCAAAATGTTTGAATAAAGTGTTGATCAATATTAAACTCCAAAACACCCAACAGGCCGACATTTCACAATAGGCAGTGAATGAATCAAACGAACCCTCTAAAATCATCTGGAATAAAAAACATTCAAATCCTTTTTTCTAGCAGTTGTAGAGGACAAAGTCTTGCAGCTTTAAACGATTTTCTCAGTTTTGGGAACAAAGCGCTTCTAGGTTTTTGGATTGGCACATAGGGTGACAAAGTGAAAAATAGCTCATTATACTTCAAGAGGGAAGTTAGACTATGATCAGCAGCAGTGGTTGCTCTTTTAAGGTGACCCATTTCATTTCGAGAACACAAAAACAAAAATTCAACTCATTTCATTTCACGCTGGGCCTTCCACGCCAGTGATCCGGTCTGAGGCAAATCAGACGCAGTCTAGTGCAAAGCTTCAGATGAGGCCAAATAATGCCTTATTTGCTTTGCTCTCTTTTCATGCTCGTTTCAGTTTGCACTCCCCTTGCATGAACAGCTCTTGCTCTGTTGCTTGGCTCTAACATTTGGATGTAGAAGGCCAATACACTGCCTAGATTTGATGCTAGTAGGGTTTATATGGGTGTTACTACTCTGATCTATTGGATGCCAGTGTGTGTGTGTGTGTGTGTGTGTGTGTGTGTGTACATGTGTGTGTGTGTGTGTGCGTGTCTGCATTACTGATCAGCCCTGCTAGAGGCCAATGTCAATTTCCGCTTCTGCACTCTCACCTACCTAAATGAGCTTTGGTCCAGATTGATCGACACACAATACAGACTCTATTTGACACAGATTAGTTCTTTTGATGTGACCTAATCGAGCTCAAAACAGACCCTTTGTGTGGAGAAGAGAAGTGGAGTCGGACTCAAATTGTGAAGTTGTAGCACTGAGCTGCGAGGTACACAGTGAACTGATCCAGTCATGGAGTAGTGGAGAAAACCTACTGTTATGGGAAGGGATATTTTTAAACCATGAATGATAGACTTACTGTATTAAGCATCAACAACATATACACCTTTGGCAGAGACATACAAAGCACCCAAACGTATGAGCAATAAGACGTTATGAAGTTGTCTCGTGCCAAACTTATTTTCTCCGTGCAGCTGTAAAGATGCTTTGTGGTAGACGTTCGTTACAATGAGAGCTGGGGCGAGTGCCTTTGTGAGCGTCTTTCTCCGGCGAGTCGGCGTGGTGTGATGTGAGCAGCAGTCGGACTAATTCTGCCATTGTTGTCGGGGAGAGGCTCTTATTGAGTGAGAATCTAATTAAGTACTGTACTCTAGGCTACGACAAGGCAAGCCTTTAGAGAGAGGACTGACGAGACACAATGGTGGTGCGACTGGGTTGGCGCGAGAGGCAATGCTGTAGAATAAACGGGCTTGTGTTGCTTCCCTACCAGGTCACAGTGGAGTGTGTTGGAGGTAAACAACATGCACACGTACGTGCCCATGTACGCACAGGTATGAATACACACATGCATAAGTACGTATTCACACAGTCTCACACTCACACAAACGCACATGCTGTGTGTGTCTGGTATACGGTTCAAAGGCAAAAAAAGCAGGTTACTGTGTTCTGGGACAACGAGTGAGCAGCACCTAGGAATGCTGCTAGCCCTCATTCCACCAGGCACGTCCCAACATGTTTGGGCACGCTCCAACGGAAGGAGGGCGGAGATTTTCCAGCAGCAGCAGTAGTAGGGGTCCGACTTGCCTTCCATTCTACACAATAACACTATTATTACAAGTATTACTATTATTATTATTATTACATTCATAACCCGTTGCTATGATATATGGCAGGGGTATTCAAATCTTACCGTACAACGTCCGGACTACCACTGGTTTTCTGTTCTACCTGATAATTAATTGCACCCACCTGGGGGACAAAAAGCAGTGGAACTGGTTTCGAGGTTCAGATTGGAATTGCAGGGATATACTGTAAGATTTTTTTGTAATAATTGGGTCCAGCTGCATATTGACTATTTCAGCAGTTGTCATGTAAAGGTCTTTTTGAGTTGTGCCAAAAGGGTCAAATGTACATGTGCATAGAGTTACTCTCATTCACAGGAGCATAACAAAAAGTAGTAGCTAGAACTAGTAGGAAAGAGCAAGTCGTTTAGTATCTAGTCTACACCAAAGAGAAACCCATTAAAATACAGCAACACATAGGAAGATGGATCTGACAATATTGCTTTTAATGAGAATTCATTCGAGTGAGTGTTATTTTGTTCTGTTTTTGTATTTGAACCCCGTTCACAAGTGAAGTGACAAAGAACTGACAAAGAAGTGTATGACAGTTGTAGAAATATACAGTGCACATTCCCAAATTACACAGACAGGGTGAAAAATAATAATGACTTGCGGTTAGTAATTTAATGGGTCACAAAGGTAGTGTAGAGAGAGGTTGGCTCAAGTTAGGTTGAGTTGGGGAGGGGAAGAAAGGGTTGGGGGTGAGATAGTGATGTGGGTCTTTGCGCGGTGTCCATCCAGCTAGTTGAGCATGCAGGACTCGTAGGTGGGCACCATGTATTTGATGTTGATGAAGGCGTCCTCACCCCCGTAGCGCTCAAACACCTCCAGGGTCTCCTGGATCAGGTCGCCGATGTTCTCCCTCTTCTGCTGGCTGTAGTCGATGCCGTCTCCCGAGTTGACTGTGGAGATAGAGAGAGAGAGGCGAGGTGTTAGGTCATTGTCTGAGATCTATGCATGTACACACACAACACACACACACACACACACACACACACACACACACACACACACACACACACACACACACACACACACACACACACACACACACACACACACACACAGATACAGTAGGTGTTATGGGCTGAGAGGGGAGAAACAGTGAGCATTGTTGTCACGGCAGCAGGACTGCCTCTAAGAGAGTGATACAGAAATACATTTCACCAGGCCACGCTAAATCTGATGCCGCAGCTAATGAGATGTTTCAAACACAATGCTGCCCACTGAATTCAATTTGCATTTCTTTAGCTCTCTTTCTACCTGTCTCTCTCTCTCTCTCTCACACACACACACACACACACACACACACACACACACACACACACACACACACACACACACACACACACACACACACACTCTCTCTCTTCTCGCTCTCCTGCGCTGGCTCTCTAGCACAAATGTAACACCATGACCGAAAGCATGATGAACCTGTAGCGTACATCAATGTAAATCACATCCTTTGTTAAAGGTTATTCATCTATCGTGGTGTTGTTCCAAACTGGGCATGCTCAGTGACCTGAGGCATAGTGGTGTTCCCAAGGCAGCCGAGCGTGTGTGTGTGTGTGTGTGTGTGTGTGTGTGTGTGTGTGTGTGTGTATGAGTGAATATAAGGTGAGCCCGCATTACCTGTATGTCTGTTTATCTCTCTGTCAGATTCAACTGGGAGTCAGCAGAGGAGCGACAGCACTACCACAATCTCTCACCCTCCTAGTATTTATGTAAGGCCCATTGTGGTCCAGTGACAAGGAGGCCATAGAGCACAGCCATAAAACTGTCCCTGTGGAAGATGTGTGTGTGTGTGTGTGTGTTGTGTGGTCGGGGTAGACAGGGGATAGAGAATATGAAACACACACAGCCCACTGCCACAAAAAAACAGGGACTAGCTACAGTACAGTACACTGGAGCCTGACTGCTATTACTGCAAATGGTAGAGCTACACACACACACACACACACACACACACACACACACATACACACACACACACACACACACACACACACACACACACACACACACCTTGCTGTCTACTAGAAAAGAGCGCAGGCCACAGCGCTGAGGAAACTTGTTATCAAAAAACCTTCCTGAAGTGTCCTTCCACCCCCTCCCTCCCCTCCCCCCAAAACAGTCTCTGATTGATACTGTAACTTTATCAGGCCACTGCAAACTGCCAATCTCCTGCTGCCACACTTGAGACACTGAGCAGGGCTTTTCTAAGGGAGTTCAATCAGGAAGGAATGAAACCCACACAGACAGATACAATCAGCCTCTGGTAGTTGGTTGTAGGCAAATTATGTGGCACAAGGATTTACGAATGTTTTACCTGCCAAAAAGACATTTGGAGAGTTGTTCTTTAACACGCAAGTATGCACTCACACACGCAAACACACACACACAGTCTCACACACACACACACACAGTCTCTCACACACACACAGTCTCTCACACACACACAGTCTCTCAACACACACACACACACACACACACACACAGACACACAGACACACACACACACACACACACACACACACACACACACACACACACACACACACACACACACACACACACACACACACACACACACACACACACACACAGCTTTACAATGCTAACATTATAGGAAACCTTACATGGCACAAATACTATCAGCAACTTCATACCTTGGATTTGGGGCTTGGGCTATTTTAGCAAAGCCAGAGAATTTCCTTAATATTCTCAACACACATATAGGGTATCAGGAAGACCTGAACACCCAAATACAGAGATATTGCAAAACGTTTGAATAAAGTGTTGATCAATATTAAACTCCAAAACACCCAACAGGCCAACATTTCACAATAGGCAGTGAGTGAATCAAACGAACCCTCTAAAATCATCTGGAATAAAAACCATTCAAATCCTTTTTTCTATCAGTTATAGAGGACAAAGTCTTGCAGCTTTAAACAATTTTCTCAGTTTTGGGAACAAAGCGCTTCTAGGTTTTTGGATTGGCACACAGGGTGACAAAGTGAAAAATAGCTCATTATACTCATTATACACACACTGTGCAGGTATCCCTCCCTTTGTCGTGGCAGAAGGGAGAGTTTCAGTATTTGCCGTAGCCAGGAGTGATTTGTGATTCAGAACGTATAGAGATATCATGGGAACACATTGACCTCACACTAGACACTGAAAGTGATAGGCACTCCACCTGAGAGTGAGAGAGAGAACGAGAACAAGAAAGAGAGAGAGAGGAAGCCTACCTGCCTGTTCTTCCCATTTCAAGTGGGACCCCTCGCGCCCCTCGCTCACAAGCCCAATTAGGACTGAAGAGAAGCTCTGAAAAGCCTTCTCTCACTCCCTCTCTCTCCGTTTTCTTTCTCCTCAATCTTTCTGTTCTCACCTCTCTGCTAGCTGCTCGTTAAAACCCAAATAGGGCTAGTCACATAAAAAGAAGCCTGTTAAGCAATAACTGTTTGGCAAACTTAGAACTCCGTAGCCTGCTAGGCTGATAGGACTCTGTGTTCCGTGTGTTTCTCTAAAGGTTTGGGCTCATTCCTCATCTCTCTTTCTCTCCTCTTTTTAGAAACTTTTAGTTTGATACATTTTTAATACATGTGCAGTAAGTAGGCTGCCTATAGTACAGGTTGTGGATAGTACCAAAGGGAGAATACAGTATAGTATAGCCTAAAACCTTTTTAAATAACCTTCAGAGGCTAGAATAGAGGTTTCCCAGTCTAGCTAGGAAAAATTGCTTCGCTGCTATTCTATCCAAGTCCACGCATTCAGCTTTGCAAAGAAGATGGAACAAAATTACTAAGGAGGAAACGTCTCCTGCCAAAGTCCGGAGACGCTTTTGCAACTGACTGGTGGCCAATAGTACTGGACGAGGTTATAGCCTACTAGAGGCAACAGATGTAAAGGCAGAATATGTGTCTGTGTGTGAGACTGTGCGAGACTGTGTGTGTGTGTGTCAGAGGCCTAACGGCCTAGCCGGTCTCTCGCACTTTATAAAGTAATTCTAAGGGCTCAAGCTGGGCTGGAGGACCATAAAAGCTTAATAGGATGCAAAACTGGATTTGAGGAAAATGGGAGCAAAGCACTGTAGTAAAATCTGTCCCCAAAGCCCATGAGACCGGTAAAGGAAGTGTATGGATGAACATCCGATAGAATGTGTGTGTCACAGGCGTCGTAGTGAACAGACCAGGGCGCAGCGGGTATAGTGCTCATCTTATTTTATTAACGTAATAAAGTGAACACTTAAACAAAAATAACAAAACGACAATCGACAGTTCCGTAAGGTACACGGACTATACGAAAAAACAACCACCCACAACCCACAGGAAAAAAAACAGGCTGCCTAAGTATGGCTTCCAATCAGAGACAACGAAAGACACCTGCCTCTGATTGGAAACCATACTCGGCCACACATAGAAAATTAACATAGAAAATGAAAACTAGAACAAATCCCCATGAAACAAACTAACCCCAAAACACACAAAAACAACACCCCCTGCCACGCCCTGACCATACTACAATGACAAATGATCCCTTTTACTGGTCAGGACGTAACAGTGTGTGTGTGTGTGTGTGTGTGTGTGTATGTGCGTGTGCGTGCATCCGTGCATGCATGCAGGGTTGGAGAGTAACGGATTACATGTAAGGGATCACAACAACAAAAAACAGTAACTGTAGTCCGTTACGTTACCAGCAAAAATATTGTAATCAGATTACAGATACTTTTGAAAAACTAGATGATTACTTTGAGGATTACTTTTAAAACAATCTTTGACACTTCTCTGTTTTCTCAATGACATTAAAATCAGCACTGAAAAAAGGCACAAGTTTAAGTTTGTTCCATCTGAGGGAGTTTGACCACAAGTCAGAGACCACTATGATGACACACCAAATGTGTTTGATGGATCGCGGGAAAAGAGCAGGAATAGGCTTTTTTGTAGGCTACAGTCCAAGCTATGTCTTCCAATGGTGTGATTGCTGTCGGCATCCAAAGATTATCCAACTTGAATAAATGCTTGGAGGTAAGGATGACAGCAGTGGTGTAGTCTACGGCGATACGGATATCACTTATTATTGGTATCTACATAGTGCATTGATGTGAATCACACTACTGCTCTCATTGAGCTATTTGCACCTTACGGATTGTGGTTGTTGTGGATGGCTGTTCACAAATCTAAATGTGTATTTGAACCCAATAATGGTTGAATTCAAGGAATTTAAACTGCCTATCAATCATTGTCTTTGAAACCAGTGGACAGCCAGTGAAAAATGCACTCTTGCAACAGCTGCAAAGTGCGGATCCCAGCCTATGGAATAAAAGTGGGCCTTCTATTGCTAAATCTAATTCATGCTGGTAAAAAATACAAATCGATAGACCAAATGGACACATGCTCAAATGAGCACACTTTTGATAGACTTAAAGAGAAAATCTGTAGTTGCTACATCCATTTTTGGACTTATAACTTATATAGTACCAGTCAAAAGTTTGGACACACCTACTCATTCAACTGTTTTTCTAAAACAATATATATTTTCTACATTGCAGAATAATTGTGAAGACATCAAAACTATGCAATAAAACATTTGGAATCATGTAGTAACCAAAAAAGTGTTCAACAAATCAAAATACATTTTATATTTCAGATTCTTCAAAGTAGCCACCCTTTGCCTTGATGACTGCTTTGCACACTCTTGGCATTCACTCAACCAGCTTCATGAGGTAGTCACCTGGAATGCATTTCAATTAACAGGATTTCCTTGTTAAAGTTAATATGTGGAATTGTTTTCCTTCATATTGCGTTTGTGCCAATCAGTTGTGTTGTGACAAGGTAGGGTTGGTACACAGAAGATGGTAAAAGACCAAGTCCATATTATGGCAAGAACAGCTCAAATAAGCAAAGAGAAGTGACAGTCCATCATTACTTTAAGACATGAAGGTCAGTCAATCTGGAAAATGTCAAGAACTTTGAAAGCTTCTTCAAGTGCAGTTGCAAAAACCATCAAGCTCTATGATGAAACTGGCTCTCATGAGGACCGCCACAGGAAAGGAAGACCCAGAGTAACCTCTGCTGCAGAGGATAAGTTCATTAGAGTTACCAGCCTCCGAAATCGGCAATTAACTGCACAACAGATGGCAGCCCAAATAAATCCTTCACAGAGTTCAAGTAACAGACATATCTCAAAATCAACTGTTCAGAGGAGACTGCGTGAATAAGCATTCATGGTCGAATTGCTGCAAAGAAACCACTACTAAAGGACACCAATAATAAGAAGAGACTTGCTTGGAGCAATTAGACCAGTGGAAATCTATATTTTGGTCTGATGAGTCCAAATTTTAAATGTTTGGTTTCAACCGCTGTGTCTTTGTGAGACGCAGAGTAGGGGAACGGATGATCTCCACATGTGTGGTTCCGCGAAGCATGGAGGAGGAGGTGTGATGGTGTGGGGGTGCTTTTCTGGTGACACTGTCAGTGATTTATTTAGAATTCAAGGCACACTTACACAACATGGATACCACTGCATTCTGCAGCGAACCACCATCCCATCTGGTTTGCACTTAGTGGGACTATCATTTGTTTTTCAAAAGGACAATAACCCAAAACACACCTCCAGGCTGTGTATGGGCTATTTGACCAAGAAGGAAAGTGATGGAGTGCTGCATCAGATGACCTGGCTTCCATAATCACCCTACCTAATTGAGATGGTTTGGGATGAGTTGGACCACAAAGTGAAGGAAAAGCAGCCAACAAGTGCTCAGCATATGTGGGAACTCCTTCAAGACTGTTGGGAAAGCATTCCAGGTGAAGTTGGTTAAGAGAATGCCAAGAGTGTGCAAAGCTGTCATCAAGGCAAAGGGTGGCTACTTTTAAGAATCTTAAATATAAAATAACACTTTTTTGCTTACTACATGATTCCATATGTGTTATTTCATAGTTTTGATGTCTTCACTATTATTCTACAATGTAGAAAATAGCAAAAAAAAATTTAAAACCTTGAATGAGTAGGTGTGTCCAAACTTTTGACTGGTAACGTATATACACTACCGTTCAAAAGTTTGGGGTCACTTAGAAATGTCCTTGTTTTGAAAGAAAAGCCCATTTTTTGTTCATTAAAATAACATCAATTTGATCAGAAATACAGTGTAGACATTGGTAATGTTGCAAATGACTATTGTAGCTGGAAACAGCAGATTGTTTAATGGAATCTCTACATAGGCATACAGAGACCCATTATCAGCAAACATCAATCCTGTGTTCCAATGGCATGTTGTGTTACCTAATTGTAACGGTCTTCGTCGTCCTTGGATGAAGGGGAAGAGAAATCAGACCAAAATGCAGCGTGGTGAGTGTTCGTCATTTTAATGTAAAACTGAACACTAATGTGACAAGCAAAACAAAAGAACAACCGAATAGTTCCGTCAGGTGCAAAACACTAAACAGAAAATATCTACCCACAAAACCCAAAGGAAAAACAGGCTGCCTAAGTATGACTCCCAATCAGCAACAACGATATACAGCTGTTCCTGATTGAGAGCCATACCGGGCCGAAACAAAGAAATCCCAAACATAGAAACACGGACATAGAATGCCCACCCAAATCACACCCTGACCAAACCTAAATAGAGACATAAAAAGGCTCTCTCAGGTCAGGGCGTGACACTAATCCAAGTTTAGCATTTTAAAAGGCTAATTGATCATTAGAAAACCCTTTTGCAATTATGTTAGAACAGCTGAAAATTGTTGTTCTGATTAAAGAAGCAATAAAACTGGCCTTCTTTAGACTAGTTGAGTATCTGGAGCATCACCATTTGTGGGTTCGATTACAGGCTCAAAATGGCCAGAAACAAATAACTTTCTTCTGAAACACATCAGTCTATTCTTGTTCTGAGA
This sequence comes from Salmo trutta, assembly GCF_901001165.1. Taxonomy (NCBI): domain Eukaryota; kingdom Metazoa; phylum Chordata; class Actinopteri; order Salmoniformes; family Salmonidae; genus Salmo; species Salmo trutta. The sequence continues at coordinate 41,418,585 of NC_042981.1, read as the reverse complement.
AATGAAGGCTATTCCATGCGAGAAATTGCCAAGAAACGGAAGATCTCGTACAACGCTGTGTACTACTCCCTTCACTGAACAGCGCAAACTGGCTCTAACCAGAATAGAAAGAGGAGTGGGAGGCCCCGGTGCACAACTGAGCAAGAGGACAAGTACATTAGAGTGTCTAGTTTGAGAAACAGAAGTCCTCAACTGGCAGCTTCAATAAATAGTACCCGTAAAACACCAGTCTCACCATCAACAGTGAAGAGGCAACTCCGGGATGCTGGCCTTCTAGGCAGAGTTGGAAAGAAAAAGCCATATCTCAGACTGGCTAATAAAAATGAAAGATTAAGATGGGCAAAAGAACACAGACACTGGACAGAGGAACTCTGCCTAGAAGGCCAGCATCCCGGAGTTGCCTCTTCACTGTTGACGTTGAGACTGGTGTTTTGCAAGGACATTTCTAAGTGACCCCAAACTTTTGAACGGTAGTATGTATATCCATTGATTCTTGAAGAATATAACTTATAAATGCCTCATGAGCTTAGTTCAACTGTCACACTCCATGAGAAACCAAAATATAAGCATTGTAAATGTAAACAAACACTGTATATTTATATATTTTATTTTACCTTTATTTAACTAGGCAAGTCAGTTAAGAACAAATTCTTATTTACAATGACGGCCTACCAAAAGGCATAAGGCCTCTGTCGGGGACGGGGGCCTGGGATTTAAAAAAAAGACTATATAAATATAGGACAAAACACACATCACAACACACATCACAGCAGCTGGGGTGAAAGAGGAGTGATTATGATAGAGGAAACCAAGTATAGATTTAACTTTAGCCTGCAGCTTTGATATGTGCTAAGAGAAGGACAGCGCACCATCTAGCCATACTCCCAAGTACTTGTATGAGGTGACTACCTCAAGCTCTAAACCCTCAGAGGTAGTAATAACACCTGTGGGAAGAGGGCATTCTTCTTACCAAATCACATGACCTTTGTTTTGGAGGTGTTCAGAACAAGGTTAAGGGTAGCGAAAGCTTGTTGGACACTAAGAAAGCTTTGTTGTGGAGCATTTAGCACAACATCCGGGGAGGGTCCAGCTGAGTATAAGACTGTATCATCTGCATATAAATGGATGAGAGAGCTCCCTACTGCCTGAGCTATGTTGTTGATGTAAACTGAGAAGAGCGTGGGGCCTAGGATCGAGCCTTGGGGTACTCCCTTGGTGACAGGCAGTGGCTGAGACAGCATATTTTCTGACTTTATACACTGCACTCTTTGAGAGAGGTAGTTAGCAAACCAGGTCAAAGACCACTCAGAGACACCAATACTCCTTAGCCGGCCCACAAGAAGAGGAGCTGCTGCTTTGGCAGCAGCTAATGGGGATCCATAATAAATATAAATACAAATACAAATACAAGAATGGAATGGTCTACTGTATCAAAAGCTTTAGCCAAGTCAATAAAAATAGCAGCACAATATTGCTTAGAATCAAGGGCAATGGTGACATCACTGAGGACCTTTAAGGTTGCAGTGACACATCCATAACCTGAGAGTAAACCAGATTACATACCCGAGAGAATACTATAGACATCAAGAAAGCCAGTCAGTTGATTATTGACAACTTTTTTTTTTAACACTTTTGATAAACAGGGGAAAATAGAAATAGGCCTATAACAGTTAGGACCAGCTTGATCTCCCCCTTTAAATCTGACCCAGATGTTTTTTTGGGGTCAAGTTTAAGGAGATCTTTCAGCACCTCGGACTCTCGGTGACTGCCTGCAGGGAGAAACTTTGTAGCGGGGCAGGGGAAAAAGAGGGAGAAGCATCGGGATAGTCACATTAGAAGGGGTGGGAGATGTTGGACGGGCAAGGAGGAATGGCTAAGTCAAATTGGAATCCTGACTTAATGAAGTGGTGATTAAAGAGCTCAGCCATGTGCTTCTTGTCAGTAACAACCACATCATCAACATGAAGAGACATGGGCAGCTGTGAGGAGGAGGGTTTATTCTCCATGTCTTTAACCGTTTTCCAGAACTTCTCAGGGTTAGACCCACAGAGAGAGAACTGCTCCTTAAAGTAACTAACTTTGGCCTCCCGGATAGCCTGAGTGCACTTATTTCTCATTTGCCTGAACGATAACCAGTCAGCTTGAGTATGCGTGTGCTGAGCCTTTTGCCAAACGCAATTCTTGAGGTGGAGTAACTCTGCAAGATCACGGTCAAACCAGGGGCTGAACCTGTTTTTAATTCTAATTTTCTCTATGGGGGCGTTAACAATACCACTGAAAATATCAAAAAAGAAGGTCCAGGCGTCTTCGACAGAGGGGATCAAGCTGATTCTATACCATTTTACAGAGGCCAGTTCATGAAGGAAGCCTTGCACATTAAAGTTTTTTAGCAAGCATCTATGCCAAATCAGGACAGGTCGTTTCACTGATCAGCCATTACGAACACAGGCGGTAAAACAGTGATCACTAAGGTCATTACAGAAAACACGAGACTGATACCTATCAGGATTATTTGCGAGGATAACATCGAGGAGAGTAGCCTTTTCTGGGTGTTTGGAGTCATACCTTGTCGGACTGGTGATAATCTGAGAAAGATTTAGGGAGTCCCATTGCTTTAGGACTTGGTCAGGTGGTTTAAGCATGTCCCAGTTTAGGTCACCTAGCAGGACAAATTCAGACTTAGTGTAAGGGGCCAGGAGAGAGCTTAGGGCAGGTAGGGTACAGGCCGGTACTGATGGAGGACGATAGCACCTAGCAACAGTCAACAAAGAGCTATTTGAAAGTTTAATGCTTAAAACCAGCAAATCAAATGGTTTGGGGACAGACTTGGTGGAGACAACCGAGCACTGAAGATGAACATTGGTAAAGATTGCCACTCCCCCACCTTTGAAAGATCTGTCTTGTCGATAAGATACATATTATCAAGATATCAAAGTGTCACCAACAAAAAGGTAAACAATAGTGCTATAGCAAATGCAGCATATGTCATTCATTTTTCACATGTACAGTGGCTTGCGAAAGTATTCACCCCCATTGGAATTTTTCCTATTTTGTTGCCTTAGAACCTGAAATTAAAATAGATTTTTGGGGGTTTGTATCATTTGATTTACACAACATGCCTACCACTTTGAAGATGCAAAATATTTTATATTGTGAAACAACAAGAAATATGACAAAAACACTGAAAACTTGAGCGTGCATAACTATTCACCCCCCAAAGTCAATACTTCGTAGAGCCACCTTTTGCAGCAATTACAGCTGCAAGTCTCTTGGGGTATGTCTCTATACGCTTGGCCCATCTAGCCACTGGGATTTGTGCCCATTCTTCAAGGCAAATTTCTCCAGCTCCTTCAAGTTGGATGGGTTCCGCTGGTGTACAGCAATCTTTAAGTCATACCACAGATTCTCAAATGGATTGAGGTCTGGGCTTTGACTAGGCCATTCCAAGACATTTAAATGTTTCCACTTAAACCACCCGAGCATTGCTTTAGCAGTATGCTTAGGGTGATTGTCCTACTGGAAGGTGAACCTCCGTCCCAGTCTCAAATCACTGAAACAGGTTTCCCTCAAGAATTTCCCTGTATTCAGTGCCATCCATCATTCCTTCAATTCTGACCAGTTTCCCAGTCCCTGCCGATGAAAAACATCCCCACAGCATGATGTTGCCACCACCATGCTTCACTGTGGGGATGGTATTCTCGGGGTGATGCGGTGTTGGGTTTGCGCCAGAAATAGCGTTTTCCTTGATGGCCAAAAAGGTCAATTTTAGTGACCCGAGTACCTTCTTCCATATATTTGGGGAGTCTCCCACATGCTTTTTGGAGAACACCAAACATGTTTGCTTATTTCTTCTTTAAGCAATGGCTTTTTTCTGGGCACTCTTCCATAAAGCCCAGCTCTGTGGAGTGTACGACTTAAAGTGGTCCTATGGACAGATACTCAAATCTCTGCTGAGGAGCTTTGCAGCTGCTTCAGGGTTATCTTTGGTCTCTTTGTTGCCTCTCTGATTAATGCCCGCCTTGCCTGATCCGTGAGTTTTGGTGGGCGGCCCTCTCTTGGCAGGTTTGTTGTGGTGCCATATTCTTTCCATTTTTTAATAATGGATATAATGCTCTGTGGTTTGTTCAAAGTTGCGTATATTTTTTTATAACCCAACCCTGATCTGTACTTCTCCACAACTTTGTCCCGGACCTGTTTGGAGAGCTCCTTCGTCTTCAAAGTGCCGCTAGCTTCATAGTGCCGCTAGCAACAATTGTTTAAAGACATTTTATTTCACTTATAACTCACTGTAACTCAATTCCAGTGGGTCAGTAGTTTAAGTACACTAAGTTGATTGTGCCTTTAAACAGCTTGGAAAATTGCAGAAAAGTATGTCATGGCTTTGGAAGCTTCTGATCATCATTTGAGTCAATTGGAGGTGTACCTGTGTATTTATTTCAAGGCTTGCCTTCAAACGCGGTGGCTCTTTGCTTGACATCATGGGAAAATCAAAATAAATTAGCTAAGACCTCAGAAAAAGAATTGTAGACCTCCACAAGTCTGGTTCATCCTTGGGAGCAATTTCCAAACGCCTGAAGGTACCACGTACAAACAACAGTACGCAAGTATAAACACCAAGGGACCACGCAACCGCTCAGGAAGGAGACGCATTCTGTCTCCTAGAGATGAACATACTTTGGTGCGAAAAGTGCAAATCAATCCCAGAACAACAGCAATGGATCTTGTGAAGATGCTGGAGTAAACAGGTACAAAAGTATCTATATCCACAGTAAAACGAGTCCTATGTCAACATAACCTGAAAGGCCGCTCAGCAAGGAAGAAGCCACTGGTCCAAAACCGCCATAAAATGGCCAGACTACAAATTGCAACTGCAAATTATGTGGATATATTGAAGCAACATCTCAAGACATCAGTCAGGAAGTTAAAGCTTGGTCGCAAATGAGTCTTCCAAATGGACAATGACCCCAAGCATACTTCCAAAGTGTCAAAATTGCTTAAGGACAACAAAGTCAACGTACTGGAGTAGCCGTCACAAAGCCCTGACCTCAATCCTATAGAAAATGTGTGGGCAGAACTGAAAAAGCGTGTGCGCAAGGAGGCCTACAAACCTGACTCAGTTACATCAGCTCTGTCAGGAGGAATGGGCCAAAAATCACCCAACGTATTGTGGGAAGCTTGTGGAAGGCTACCCAAAACGTTTGGCCCAAGTTAAACAATTTAAAGGCAATGCTACCAAATACTAATTGAGTGTATGCAAACTTCTGACCCACTGGGAATGTGATGAAAGAAATAAAAGCTGAAATAAATCATTCTCTCTAATATTATTCTGACAATTCACATTCTTAAAATAAAGTGGTGATCCTAACTGACCTAAGACAGGGAATTTTTACTATGATTAAATGTCAGGAACTGTGAAAAACTGAGTTTAAATGTATTTGGCTAAGGTGTATGTAGACTTCCGTCTTCAACTGTATATACTGAGATCATCTGACAGAACATGTGACACTTAGATTGCACACAGGTGGAATATTATTTAACATAATTACGTGACTTCTGAAGGTAATTGGTTGCACCAGATCTTATTTAGGGGCTTCATAGCAAAGGGATGAATACAGTCATAGCCAAAGGTTTTGAGAATGACACAAATATAAATTTTCACAAAGTTTGCTGCTTCAGTGTCTTTAGATATTTTTGTCATATGTTACTATGGAATACTGAAGTATAATTACAAGCATTTCATTAGTGTCAAGGCTTTTATTGACAATTACATGAAGTTGATTCAAAGAGTCAATATTAGCAGTGTTCACCCTTCTTTTTCAAGACCTCTGCAATCCGCCCTGGCATGCTGTCAATTAACTTCTGGGCTACATCCTGACTGATGGCAGCCCATTGTTGCATAATCAATGCTTGGAGTTTGTCAGAATTTGTGGGTTTTTGTTTGTCCACCCGCCTCTTGAGGATTGACCACACGTTCTCAATGGGATTAAGGTCTGGGGAATTTCCTGACCATGGACCCAAAATATCAATGTTTTGTTCCCTGAGCCACTTAGTTATCACTTTTGCCTTATGGCAAGATGCTCCATCATGCTGGAAAAGGCAATGTTCATCACCAAACTGTTCCTGGATGGTTGGGAGAAGTTGCTCTCGGAGGATGTGTTGGTACCATTCTTTATTCATGGCTGTGTTCTTAGGCAAAATTGTGAGTGAGCCCACTCCCTTGGCTGAGAACCAACCCCACACATGAATGGTCTCAGGATGCTTTACTGTTGGCATGACACAGGACTGATGGTAGCGCTCACCTTGTCTTCTCCGGACAAGCTTTTTTCCGGATGCCCCAAACAATTGGAAAGGGGATTCATCAAAGGAAATGACTTTACCTCAGTCCTCAGCAGTCCAATCCCTGTACCTTTTGCAGAAAATCAGTCTGTCCCTGATGTTTTTCCTGGAAAGAAGTGGCTTCTTTGCTGCCCTTCTTGACACCAGGCCATCCTCCAAAAGTCTTCGCCTCACTGTGCGTGCAGATGCACTCACACCTGCCTGCTGCCATTCCTGAGCAAGCTCTGTACTGGTGGTGCCCCGATCCCGCAGCTGAATCAACTTTAGGAGACGGCGCTTTCTGGACTTTCTTGGGCGCCCTGAAGCCTTCTTCACAACAATTGAACCGCTCTCCTTGAAGTTCTTGATGATCCGATAAATGGTTGATTTAGGTGCAATCTTACTGGCAGCAATATCCTTGCCTGTGAAGCCCTTTTTGTGTAAAGCAATGATGACGGCACGTGTTTCCTTGCAGGTAATCATGATTGACAGAGGAAGAACAATGATTCAAAGCACCACCCTCCTTTTGAAGCTTCCAGTCTGTTATTCGAATTCAATCAGCATGACAGAGTGATCTCCAGTCTTGTCCTCGTCAACACTCACACCTGTGTTAATGAGAGAATCACTGACATGATGTCAGCTGGTCCTTTTGTGGCAGGGCTGAAATGCAGTGGAAATGTTTTTTGGGGATTCAGTTAATTTGCATGGCAAAGAGGGACTTTGCAATTAATTGCAATTCATCTGATCACTCTTCATAACATTCTGGAGTATATGCAAATTGCCATCATACAAACTGAGGCAGCAGACTTTTTTAATATTAATATTTGTGTCATTCTCAAAAGTTTTGGCCACGGCTGTACAGCACATATGCACGCACTACTTTTCCGTTTTTAATTTTTTGAAACAAGTTATTATTTTAATTTCACTTCACCAATTTGGACTATTTTGTGTATGTCCATTAGATGAAATCCAAATAAAAATCAATTTAAATTACAGGTTGTAATGAAACAAAATAGGAAAAACACCAAAGGGGGTGAATACTTTTGCAAGGCACCGTAAATAGCACTTTTCAGTAGTGCTCGGTGACTGCAATTCCATGAGCGCAGCATTTATTTTTAACTCAAATCAATGAGCCCAATCAGTCGTCCATGACAACAAAATCATAAACAACAGAGTAGGGCTGGCTAATAAGTCCTTAGTTTTGGGGTTATGCTCAGGTAAAACAATTTGGCTGATCTATACTTCCATATTTCCAAGTCCTATTCTTGAAGATCAAGGGGTATAACATTTATTGGAATGACTGGAATTCTGATAGACTTTGGTTTTAAATGTAAAGATATAATTTAATCGTATTATTATATGTAGTAGAAAGTGATGGGTTACAAGAAGCCTACATAACCAACCCATAAAGTAAAATTTTACATCAATATATGGCCAGCTATGTAAACTTTAACATTGATTTAGCCTTTAATTGATGTCGTTCAATTGGTAACATACATTTTGTCTTCTTCTAATGCCTCTTAAGGGTAAAGTAATCTAAAAGTAACTGAATGTAATCAGACTACATTACTGAGTTTGGATAATCCAAAAGTTACGTTACTGATTACAATTTTGGACAGGTAACTAGTAACTGTAACGGATTACATTTAGAAAGTAACCTACCAAACCCTGCATGCATGTGTGTGCATGTGCTAGCAAGAGCATTTCTGACACTGATCAGAGCCAGACCGCTCTGCAAATTACAAAGAGGGAAAGTCCAATGCCTTGGCCCATGTTAGCAACAATTTACATATTCTCCAACAACCATATGCACTCAGCAACACACTCCGAGAAATTGTTCTATATTCATGTTGTAGGCCTATATCTCTGACTCTTGAACTCATAATTGTATTTTCTTTAACGCCGCCCACCATACAGGCTCTCCCCACCTACCAGTTAACCCAATCTTTTATAGCAGCACAAAAACAGAAAAAGAAACACACAGGCATTTGAGCAATAAAATTACATAAAAAGCAACACTTATCCCTGTAAAAGAGAAAGGCCAAAGAGAACAACAATCAGTGTGATCTACTCAAGTGGGGCCTGTGCTGTGTGAATATAGTGTTCAGCACTAAAGCAGAGGAGGGTGAGGAGAGAGTGCTATGTTGTTGTGGCGTAGTTTGCGAGGTGGACTCTCTCTCTCTCACAGTCTCTCTCTCACACAGTCTCTTTCTCTCTCTCTCTCTCTCTCTTTCTCTCTCTCCGCAGCTGTGGCATGTGTGTGGAGGCTAGTAGGGGGCCGAAGGGCCAGGCCCAGAGAGGGACTCCCTATTAGTGGAGACATTTTCCAGCTGACATGGAGGAGGGGGTGGTGGCAGCCTGAGTGACACAATGGGGAGCGGGGGAGGCTGTCCCCTGGCACAGACACAAGGGATCCTGGGTAATAAGACAAGGCTACGGCGCAACAACTGAGGTTCATGTATATTTCAGCCATGGCCCACTTATATGTTACATCCCAAATGGCACCCTATTCCCTTTATGGTGCACTATATTTCACCAGGCCCCATAGGGCTCTGGTCGAAAGAAGTGCACAACAGTGCACTATAAATGGAATAGGGTACCATTTGGGACGCAGAACCAGTAACAAAGGTGTTTGGAGGCATGCAGCATCAAAGGAGGGCGAAGGAGGAATTTGAAATGATTCTCAATATTTAAAGAGGTAAAAAGAGTGTGTTTAGCAACGGGCAGGAGGGGTGGGGTGTTAAAGCTCCATGTGCAAATGTCCTTCAGGAAAACTTTTACTTTCTCCCCCTCTCTAGGCAGACAAAAAATCTTTAAAAACAATACCTATATATAAGAAAAGAAAGGAAGAAAAGAGAAGGGAAGCGGGAGTTGGCTTGGCAGTGCTTTGAGGGAGAAGGGCGGTCGATATGGAGTGCCATGGCAACTCCCACACAGCTTGCGTCCCGATTGGCACCCTTTTCCTTTTATAGTGCACTACTTATTACCAGGGCCCACAGACAGGGAATGGGGTGCCATTTGGTATGCATCCACAATCTGGGGGGGATTTCAAGGGGAGTGTCATTTGACAAATCAGCTCGATGGTAAAAAGAGGTGGAAAGAAAATGTGTCCTTCTGTTTCTGTCTTTCATATCAAATCCCTGGGATTGGGCTCACAGGAGTTTGGTGGCACCTTAATTGGGGAGGACGGGCTCGTGGTAATGACTGGAGCGTAATGTATCAAATACATCAAACACATGGTTTCCAGGTATTTGATGCCATTCCATTTGCACAGTTCCAGCCATTACTATGAGCCGTTCTCCCCTCAGCAGCCTCCTGTGATTGAGTGGTTCTTAGCAGACAGGGACTAGGTGAGGAGGTGAAGAGGTGGGAAGATGTGGTGGCTGTGAGGCTAGCTCTCTCCACCTCTCTCCCCTCTCTTCCCAGCCAGATCGCTCAAGATTGACTTCGAAATTGTCCTGGAAATTCTTTCAAAATCAGCCACTAGGGGCAATGGGGAAAGCTATTACCATCAGGTAGGCTTGGGTTTTGCTGTGGCATTATGGACGGGGGTGGCAGATAACTGTAATCTCATGACAAAATGTTTTATTTTAACCCTATCCGATACCTTAACCCTTAATCATTCAGAATGAATGCCTAAACTTAATGTTGTAACCATATCCAAAAACTTGAATCCTTCATTTAACCATTCGGAATGTAATCCCATGACTCTGGATCCGAAAGTCGCATGTTCAATCCCAGTAGTATTCACTCGATGATTTTTTAATATTTATTTTTACCAGAGGTTGGAACCTAAATTATTTTCCAATTGTTTCGTTCTGAACAGAACCACATTTCTTTTTTTTTTCTGGTCCACTTTTTCGAGCAGCAAAATACAATTCTGAACCAGTTCGAACAAAATAAAAAGTACTGGTTAATATAATCCTCCTTTCTGTTGCTTTTTTAACCTGTGAAATCAACACTTTTTCACATTTAGCTCATTAAATAACTTCACCAATCAGTGTGGATAGAGCAAGCAAGCTAGTTGTTTACATGCGTGATGGACAGACCATGGTAGCCTATGGTGCAAGATGCGACTGAAATATTGTTGTGAGCAGAGCAAGAGAGGGTTGAGGAGACTTGAAGCATTGGGCATCTTGTTATGACATGCATTATCTGAATTAGGTCCACAGAATTATACCTAGGAGAAGCGGCTGCTATGGAGGAACATTGAATGTCCTTTGAGCTAACTAGCAAAGAAGCTTGAGCTAGCTAGCTAACAAGCCTGTGTGTGCAGAGCGGCACCAGAATTAAAAACACACAAGTTAATCCATTCTTCTTGAGCAAATAAAAAAATCTCTCCCTATCTTCTGAATCACGCTTTTAACATTAGCACAGTAGCCTACGCTTCTGGAGGGGGAGGGGCAGGTAGCCTAAACACACACAGGCAAAGATTTTCAGCTTGCAGGCAGACACTGGAATACATTTCTGAGTGACAGGGTTTAGCATAGGTGCTTTGTTGCGTTTTTTTGTGGGACTAGAAAAAAAGGACTGGAACATAACATAATGTTATTAACCAGTTCCCATGCTTTTAAAATAACGGTTCTGTTCCGATACAGTATGGATCACTTTCGACCCCGGTTCTGTTCCTTGAAAAATGTTGTTATTTTCCGTTTTTTGGTTCTGTTCCAACCCCTGGTTTTAACCTTATCCCAAGTCTTAACTTAGCCATTCGGAAACGTAATGTTTTAACCCAAAAACTTTAACCCTGAACTTAAAGGCCCAGTACAGTCAAAATTCAGTTTTCCAGTTTTTTTTATATCATATTGTACAACAGCTGAGTAAACTAACACTGTAAAAGTGTGAAAACATTTGATCAGTTTATATCCTGAGAGTTGCTGTTTGAAAATACAATATACACAGGACCTTCTAAACAGCAGGTTTGCAGTGGTAGACAATTTATTTACCCTAGCCAAAACCTTAAAGGAGAAGTTTACCCAAAATACAGAAACTCCCAAGTAATTCCATAAATTGAAACTAGTCTAGCGGAGTTTGCCCTCTCCCCCTCTCTCTCCCTGTAGTGCTGTACTGAAACAGCTGCAAAAACGGGTCACGTGACTCGTGACGTTTGCTGGATGCATGCCTCGCTCTGCTCCACTACCAGTGAATTCATGATTAAGAAATCCGTGAAATGTGGGCAAATTCGTTGTTTTATTGAAAGCGTACAACCGAATAAACCATTTTGGTCAAAAGTACTATTGGTTTTGAGTCAGGAAATGTTTCCAATAAACATTTGCGATTATTTTATATCATTATTTTATGTAGCCAACTGCAAAAGCGGAGATGGGATACAACTGTGCATGTGCACTCTCACGATATGCCCTTATATGGACCTTGATGTCACAGATTCCCCCACAAAATTGGGTGGGGGAAGGAGCTGGTGCTAAAGTTGATAGAGTTAGGCATATCGCAGATAAAGTTAGTTACGCAAAGTGGATAAAGAGAGCAAGCTGATGTTCGGTCACTGGCTGCACTTTATACAGGATATCAAGGGAAGAAGGCACTAAATTTCAGTTTTCCGATAAAATATACGGAGATGCAGAAGATGGTTAGTAGCAATCCAAAATAATAAATATGATGTAAATACTCCTGAAGCAAACCTTGCATCGTTGCGTGTGTGTAGCAAGCATATGAACTAGATAAGCAATCTGAAATTATAGGGAAAGAAAACCGAAGGATGCTAAAAAAGATACAGCTGTTCCTATTGTATTTCCATGGACTGGATCTGGAGCAGTGCCAAAGTTCAGAGGTGCATTTGCGAAGAGAAAGTGAAAGTGCGGAGGTATGTAACCTGATTCTTGAAGTTCGAAGCGTTCTTGTGTTATTGCCATTGAACCATATCATGTACAGTTGAAGACGGAAGTTTACATACACCTTAGCCAAATACATTTAACCTCAGTTTTTCACAATTCCTGACATTTAATCCAAGTAAAGATTCCCTGTCTTAGGTCAGTTAGGATCACCACTTAATTTTAAGAATGTAAAATGTCAGAATAATAGTAGAGAGTGATTAATTTCAGCTTCTATGTCTTTCATCACATTCCCAGTGGGTCAGAAGTTTACATACACTCAATTTAGTATTTGGTAGCATTGCCTTTAAATTGTTTAACTTGGGTCAAACGTTTCAGGTAGCCTTCCACAAGCTTCCCACTATAAGTTGGGTGAATTTTGGCCCATTCCTCCTGACAGAGCTGGTGTAACTGAGTCAGGTTTGTAGGCCTCCTTACTTGCACACGCTTTTCAGTTCTGCCCACAAATGTTCTATAGGATTGAGGTCAGGGCTTTGTGATGGCCACTCCAATACCTTGACTTTGTTGCCCTTAAGCCATTTTGACACAACTTTAGAAGTATGCTTGGGGTCATTGTCCATTTGGAAGACCCATTTGTGACCAGGCTTTAACTTCCTGACTGATGTCTTGAGATGTTGCTTCAATATATCCACATCATTTCCCTCCCTCATGATGCCATCTATTTTGTGAAGTGCACCAGTCCCTCCTGCAGAAAAGCACCCCCACAACATGATGCTGCCACTCCCGTGCTTCACGGTTGGGTTGGTGTTCTTCGGCTTGCAAGCCTCTCCCTTTTTCCTCCAAACATAACAATGGTCATTATGGCCAAACAGTTCTATATTTGTTTCATCAGATCAGAGGACATTTCTCCAAAAAGTACGATCTTTGTCCCCATGTGCAGTTGCAAATTGTAGTTTGGCCTTTTTATGGCGGTTTTGGAGCAGTGGCTTCTTCCTTGCTGAGCGGCCTTTCAGGTTATGTCGATATAGGACTCGTTTTACTGTGGATATAGATACTTTTGTACCCGTTTCCTCCAGCATCTTCACAAGGTCCTTTGCTGTTGTTCTGGGATTGATTTGCACTTTTCACACCAAAGTTCATCTCTAGGAGACAGAACGTGTCTCCTAGAGATGAACTTTGGTGTGAAAAGTGCAAATGATGCGGTATGATGTGTCATGACGTTGGCCTGTGGGTGTGGTTTATGACCCCCCCATAAATACCTTTCTCCCTTCCCCTCTCTTACTGACCCTATTGAAGGACTGCTGTCCTGTTAAATATAGAGAGTCTGGGAACATCAAACAAATGGGGAAAGGAACCATATTTTGATAATAAAACCAGTTGGAAATATGCTTGATAACGTAATGAGTATGTATGTCAGTTCATTGTTATCTGAGACATTATGATTGATGACAGGACGACATAAACTGTACCTGAGAAAGTATACACCCTCTAGTTATCAGAGTCACATGGAATTGTTATGCAATTGAAATGTTTGATATAGAAATTGTTTGTTAGGAGATTAAATGTAATTTTAGCTTCCAAATGAGAGAATTGGGTTTTCATAAAGAAAGTGCCCTGCTCGATCAGTGGCCCAACCCTGTGAAGAGACAGGTGTTATAAACGATGAAACACCTCCTTCCCCCCTCTCCACTATATAAGCCTTTGACGAAAAGATAACCAGTAGTTCCAGTACGGGAGGTCTGCAGCCTCTACGTTAGAAGGACACACATGTTAACTAAACCATATCAAGGACAGAACTAAGCCAACCTCGGCGTGAGCTATGGTATGAACTGGTATGAACTTTGAGCTTATTCACTACAGAAGTGATACTTCCTAGCCGCTGAGTTAGCCGCTGCTAACGTGGGCTAGGAAAGGACGGACGACGGATCCAGTCTAACAACCAGACGAAGATACCACCACGTATCCAATTTACCACCATTGACATTCTTCCACTACAGGAAGATCTGTTGGCCAACCCGGCCAGCATCTACGACCAATCTACCGAAGCGCAGCTCAGAGTAAATATTTATTGCATTTTCCTTTTCCAAATGGGCGGTAATTTAGAATGCATAAGATAATGTATTTACGATAGCATAGCTGCTGTTTCTTTGTTCCTAAATCTTCCCGCTCTTTCATTCAAGCCCAACCCCCTTTCCTTTGTGTAACCAGGTTCCGTCCACCGGGACGTTTTCTGTATGACATCATTGGTATTCTGTGTATTTGTAATTCTGTGTGATTAGTTAGGTATTTAGTAAATAAATAATTAAACCCAATTTTGTATTGCTGATTCAACTTGTTAGCCAGGGTTCGTGAAGATAACCAAGAATTTACAACTTTCATTATGAGACTGAAAATAAGTTAAGGGTTAATATTGACTGCTATCGATGTAAAATATTACTAAGTATTTTAAGAGTTTATTCGGAAGATAACAGCTCTATAAACGTTCTTCCGTGGTGCCCCGACTTTCTAGTTAAATACATTTACATGATTAGCTTAATCAGGTAATATTAATTACAGAGAAATCATTTTATAAGTTAGCATGTCATATCACTTAATCCGGCATAGCCAAAGACACGACAGATGGCTGCGTGGTCCCATGGTGTTAATACTTGCGTACTATTGTTTGTTCAGATGAACGTGGTACCTTCAGGCGTTTGGAAATTGCTCCCAAGGATGAACCAGACTTGTGGAGGTCTACAATTGTTTTCTGAGGTCTTAGCTGATTTATTTTGATTTTCCCATGATGTCAAGAAAAGAGGCACAGAGTTTGAAGGTAAGTCTTGAAATAAATCCACAGGTACACCTCCAATTGACTCAAATGTTGTCAATTAGCCTATCAGCAGCTTCTACAGCCATGACATCATTTTCTGGAATTTTCCAAGCTGTTTAAAGGCACAGTCAACTTAGTGTATGTACACTTCTGACCCAATGGAATTGTGATACAGTGAGTTATAAGTGAAATAATCTGTCTGTAAACAATTGTTGGAAAAATTACTTGTGTCATGCACAAAGTAGATGTCCTAACTGACTTGCCAAAACGATAGTTTGTTAACAAGAAATTTGTGGAGTGGTTGTAAAATGAGTTTTAATGACTCCATTCTAAGTGTATGTAAACTTCCGACTTCAACTGTAGAAGTAGGCAGGGATAGAAATGAAGCTAGCCCGCTCGTCCGTGGCTTGTACTTTTCAGACTGGGTTAGTAGAAAATGTGCCAAACTAGCCTACCAGGGAAATGTTCTCCTTTCAAATATTGCATGGCACAAATTTTGGACCCGGGCTAATAAGAATTGCAGTCTACTACCCGGTTGGCCAGTGTCCAAAATCCTTGCATATACTGTAGGCCTAGGTGCTGTACACGATAGCATATCTTCCCTATGCATTTATGACAAGGGGGTTGAAGAGACAATAATGTCACCTTACATTGCAGAATAGAATAAAACAAAAAAGTGTTGTTGCATTCTGCTCGCTATTTTTCATAATCCTAATTTCCAATGACTGATGTGTTGGCTAGACATGGTTAATTAGCATGACAACATTTCAGGCTGTGAACTGCTGTTTAACCTCTCTTGGGTAGGGGGCAGTATTTTTTTTACATTTATTTCACCTTTATTTAACCAGGTAGGCAAGTTGAGAACAAGTTCTCATTTACAATTGCGACCTGGCCAAGATAAGGCAAAGCAGTTCGACACATACAACAACACAGAGTTACACATGGAGTAAAACAAACATACAGTCAATAATACAGTAGAAAAAGAAGTCTATATACAATGTGAGCAAATGAGGTGAGATAAGGGAGGTAAAGGCAAAAAAAGGCCATGGTGGCAAAGTAAATACAATATAGCAAGTAAAACACTGGAATGGTAGATTTGTAGTGGAAGAAAGTGCAAAGTAGAAATAGAAATACTGGGGTGCAAAGGAGCAAAATAATAAAATAATAAATAAAATACAGTAGGGGAAGAGGTAGTAGTTTGGGCAAAATTTTAGATGGGCTATGTACAGGTGCAGTGATCTGTGAGCTGCTCTGACAGCTGGTGCTTAAAGCTAGTGAGGGAGATAAGTGTTTCCAGTTTTAGAGATTTTTGTAGTTTGTTCCAGTCATTGGCAGCAGAGAACTGGAAGGAGAGACGGCCAAAAGAGGAATTGGCTTTGGGGGTGACCAGAGAGATATACCTGCTGGAGCGCGTGCTACAGGTGGGTGCTGCTATGGTGACCAGTGAGCGGAGATAAGGGGGGACTTTACCTAGCAGGGTCTTGTAGATGACCTGGAGCCAGTGGGTTTGGCGACGAGTATGAAGCGAGGGCCAGCCAACGAGAGCGTACAGGTCGCAGTGGTGGGTAGTATATGGGGCTTTGGTGACAAAAAGGATGGCACTGTGATAGACTGCATCCAGTTTATTGAGTAAGGTATTGGAGGCTATTTTGTAAATGACATCGCCGAAGTCGAGGATTGGTAGGATGGTCAGTTTTACGAGGGTATGTTTGGCAGCATGAGTGAAGGATGCTTTGTTGCGAAATAGGAAGCCAATTCTAGATTTAACTTTGGATTGGAGATGTTTGATGTGAGTCTGGAAGGAGAGCTTACAGTCTAACCAGACACCTAGGTATTTGTATTTGTCCACATATTCTAAGACAGAACCGTCCAGAGTAGTGATGCTGGACGGGCGGGCAGGTGCAGGCAGCGATCGGTTGAAGAGCATGCATTTAGTTTTACTTGTATTTAAGTGCAGTTAGAGGCCACGGAAGGAGAGTTGTATGGCATTGAAGCTCATCTGGAGGGTTGTTAACACAGTGTCCAAAGAAGGGCCAGAAGTATACAGAATGGTGTCATCTGCGTAGAGGTGGATCAGAGACTCACCAGCAGCAAGAGCGACATCATTGATGTATACAGAGAAAAGAGTTGGCCCAAGAATTTAACCCTGTGGCACCCCCATAGAGACTACCAGAGGCCCGGACAACAGGCCATCCGATTTGACACATTGAACTCTATCAGAGAAGTAGTTGGTGAACCAGGCGAGGCAATCATTTGAGAAACCAAGGCTATTGAGTCTGCCGATGAGGATGTGGTGATTGACAGAGTCGAAAGCCTTGGCCAGGTCAATGAATACGGCAACACAGTATTGTTTCTTATCGATGGCGGTTACGATATCGTTTAGGACCTTGAGCGTGGCTGAGGTGCACCCATGACCAGCTCTGAAACCAGATTGCATAGCGGAGAAGGTGCGGTGGGATTCGAAATGGTCGATAATTTGTTTGTTGACTTGGCTTTCGAAGACCTTAGAAAGGCAGGGTAGGATAGATATGTCTGTAGCAGTTTGGGTCAAGAGTGTCCCATCCTTTGAAGAGGGGGATGACAGCAGCTGCTTTCCAATCTTTGGGAATCTCAGACGACACGAAAGATAGGTTGAACAGGCTAGTAATAGGGGTTGCAACAATTTCGGCAGATAATTTTAGAAAGAAAGGGTCCAGATTGTCTAGCCCGGCTGATTTGTAGGGGTCCAGATTTTGCAGCTCTTTCAGAACATCAGCTGACTGGATTTGGGAAAAGGAGAAATGGGGAAGGCTTGGGCGAGTAGCTGTGGGGGGTGCAGTGCTGTTGACCGCGGTAGGGGTAGCCAGGTGGGAAGCATGGCCACCCGTAGAAAAATGCTTATTGAAATTCTCAATTATAGTGGATTTATCGGAGGTGACAGAGTTTCCTATCCTCAGTGCAGTGGGCAGCTGGGAGGAGGTGTTCTTATTCTCTATGGACTTTACAGTGTCCCAGAACTTTTTTGAGTTTGTGTTGCAGGAAGCAAATTTCAGCTTGAAAAATCTAACCTTGGCTTTTCTAACTGCCTGTGTATATAGGTTTCTAACTTCCCTGAAAAGTTACTCGACTGAACGCGCGAACAAAAAGGAGGTATTTCGACATACATATGGACTTTATCGAAACAAAACAAACATTTATTGTGGAACTGGGATTCCTGGGAGTGCATTCCGATGAAGATCATCAAAGGTAAGTGAATATTTATAATGTTATTTGTGACTTCTGTTGACTCCACAATGGCGGGTATCTGTATGGCTTGTTTTGATGTCTGAGCGCTGTACTCAGATTATTGCAAAGCTTGCTTTCGCCGTAAAGCTTTTTTGAAATCTGACACAGCGGTTGCATTAAGGAGAAGTTTATCTATAATTCTGTGCACAACACTTGTATCTTTTATCAAAGTTTATGATGAGTATTTCTGTAAATTGATGTGCTCATTCACTGGAAGTTTTGGAGGCAAAACATTTCTGAACATTACACACCAATGTAAAATACGTTTTTTGGATATAAATATGAACTTTATCGAGCAAAACATACATGTATTGTGTAACATGAAGTCCTATGAGTGCCATCTGATGAAGACCATCAAAGGTTAGTGATTCATTTTAGCTGTATTTCTGGTTTTTGTGACACCTCTCCTTGCTTGGAAAATGGCTGTGTGGTTTTTCTTGTCTAGGTGCTGTCCTAACATAATCTAATGCTATGCTTTCGCCGTAAAGCCTTTTTGAAATCGGACAATGTGGTTGAATTAACGAGAAGATTATCTTTAAAATGGTGTAAAATACTTGTACGTGTGAGAAATTTCAATTATGAGATTTTTGTTGTTTTGAATTTGGCGCTCTGCTATTTCACTGGCTGTTGGCGAGGTGGGACGCTACCGTCCCACATACCCTAGAGAAGTTTTAACAATGAGTGAAATAAGTTAAACAAGTTAAATAAAGGTTAAATGAAAAATAATTAGAAATAAAAAATACCTGGCCCCTGGAACCACCTGGGGTATACGATTGGCCATTGTCTGGTCTATTGTGTAGCCTATTTTTAAACTCTCCCCCTATAATTAATTTTAGCACCATGGCCATGAAAACGTATTACATGTTAAATAAATGGTATAACATGACTTGTGTGTTAGGATGGAAGTTTTTATTTGTCAATACACAACAGAATAACACTTGGGCATATATCCAATACTATATCAACTGCCTCTCCCTTTCACATTTCATATTTTATGTATCATGAACTTCCATTGTGTCACAAGTAACTGAGGTAAATTTTCCTATCTGAATCACAGGTTCTGGCCACAATTGATTGGTCTTCAAAGGACCAAACAACAGCAAGCTCATCTGGCACCCATGTAAATAATGGATATTTTCACATCTTTTCCCAATGTCTGATGTGTTGGCTTGCCATGGTTAATTAGTATGACAACGTTTCAAGCTGTGAACTGCCTGTCTCCTAGAACCACCTGGAGTAATTGATTATCTATTGTGCATTTGTATGACAACATGCTTTGAGAGTACATTCAGCATTTATGTGTAATGATTTCACATTGATTGTTTGATTTAAATGGGTGAGAGTAAAGCTGTTTTAAATGTTTAATAATATGGTTGATCTCCTGAGTCCATGGGCTTTGCAGCTGTGTCCAGACCTCCAGGTTAACCAGAAAGGGTCCCTGAGTCTTTGGTAAGTAATCTAGAACAATGTATATATTTTCTATGACTCCGTATATCAAAGTGTTATTCAGTATGTGCTGCTTTAATTTTTGAACACTTCGATCATTTTGTGTATTGTCTTTCTAGGGAGGATCAGGGAAATACATCTCAGCAACAGCAGCCTCCTTCACCTTTTCCTACACAACATCCACAGTCTTCACCTTCCCAGCTGGACACCAGTTTTAGCTCCCCTGATGATGACGAGGACCACATACCCCACATACCCCCAACATTCATGAGCTCAAGTTGCAACTTTTTCAGAGCTGTTCACTGGTGCCACTTTCACTGACATAAAGGACTGGGCTGAACTATGTAATATACAGTTCCCTGCACGATCAACATTCTTCGTACTACAGTCCTCTTACTTCCTACTGTTAATAAATCAGGATTAAAGACTGAAGCAGGAAAATATAATTTCCACTATGGTCCAGGATGGAAATGCAGGGAAGGCAGTCCACATCTGTGCTGACAGTCCTGGCTATTCCACTAAATATACAACATACAGTGCCTTGCAAAAGTATTCATCCCCTTTGGCGTTTTTCCTATTTTGTTGCATTACAACCTCTGTTTTAAATTGATTTTTATTTGGATTTCATGTAATGGACATACACAAAATAGTCCAAATTGGTGAAGTGAAATGTAAAAAATTACACCCCCCCCCCAGAAAAGTGGTGCATGCATATGTATTCATCCCCTTTGCTATGAAGCCCCTAAATAAGATCTGGTGCAACCAATTACCTTCAGAAGTCACATAATTAGTTAAATAAAGTCCACCTGTGTGCAGTCTAAGTGTCACATGGTTTCAGTATATATACACATGTTCTGAAAGGCCCCAGAGTCTGCAACACCACTAAGCAAGGGGCACCACCAAGCAAGCGGCACCGTGAAGACCAAGGAGCTCTCTAAACAGGTCAGGGACAAAGTTGTGGAGAAGTACAGATCAGGGTTGGGTTATAAAAAAAATATCCGAAACTTTGAACATCCCACAGAGCACCATTAACATTAGTAAAAAATTGAAAGAATATGGCACCACAACAAACCTGCCAAGAGAGGGCCGCCCACCAAAACTCACGGACCAGGCAAGGAGGGAATTAATCAGAGAGGCAACAAAGAGACCAAAGATAACCCTGAAGGAGCTGTAAAAGTCCACAGCGGAGATTGGAGTATCTGTCCATAGAAGCATTTTAAGCCATACACTTCACAGAACTGGGCTTTATGGAAGAGTGGCCAGAAAAAAAGCCATTGCTTAAAGAAAAAAATAAGCAAAAATGTTTGGTGGTCGCCAAAAGGCATGTGGGAGACTCCCCAAACATATGGAAGAAGGTACTCGGGTCAGATGAAACTAAAATTGAGCTTTGGCCATCATGGAAAATGCTATGTCTGGCGCAAACCCAACACCTCATCACCCCGAGAATACCATCCCCACAGTGAAGCACGGTGGTGGCAGCGTCATGCTGTGGGGATGTTTTTCATCGGCAGGGACTGGGAAACTGGTCAGAATTGAAGGAATGATGGATGGCGCTAAATACAGGGAAATTCTTGAGGGAAGCCTGTTTCAGTCTTCCAGAGATTTGAGACTGGAACGGAGGTTCACCTTCCAGCAGGACAATGACCCTAAGCATACTGCTAAAGCAACATTTGAGTGGTTTAAGGGGAAACATTTAAATGTCTTGGAATGGCCTAGTCAAAGCCCAGACCTCAATCCAATTGAGAATCTGTGGTATGACTTAAAGACTGCTGTACACCAGCGGAACCCATCCAAGTTGAAGGAGCTGGAGCAGTTTTGCCTTGAAGAATGGGCAAAAATCCCAGTGACTAGATGTGCCAAGCTTATAGAGACATACCCCAAAAGACTTTCAGCTGTAATTGCTGCAAAAAAGTATTGATTTGGGGGGGTGAATAGTTATGCAAGCTCAAGTTCTGTTTTTTTGTCTTATTTCTTGTTTATTTCACAATAAAACATATTTTGAATCTTCAAAGTGGTAGGCATGTTGTGTAAATCAAATGATACAAACCCCCCAAAAATCTATTTTAATTCCAGGTTGTAAGGCAACAAAATAGGAAAATGCAAAGGTGGGTGAATACTTTATCAAGCCACTGTATAGGTCATTATAATTATTATCATAATAATTTATTTAAGAATTTTGCAAATCATGTGAAAAAAATTGACACCATTTCTCAATTATCTTACTGCCAAAGAATGGGTTCTCAACTTGAGATGCAAATCAATCAATCATTAATTTATTTATTTCTTCATTCATACAGCTACATGAATGACAGGACCAATAAAGTAATTGAAGCTGATGTGATCCAGGTAGGTGTATTGTAGGCCATCAATATAAACTGACTTGCCTAGTTAAACAAAGTTTAAAAAATAATAATAATAATTTCACTTACTACTTTCAGTATGACCAAATGTGATCACAATTGAAATGGTATTCAAAATATATTTTTCTATACGTCATTTTTTTGTATTTTCTAAAACAGGTCACTAACGCCACCAGTTCAGTGGCGATTGAGTCAGTTGGATTTCAGAGAGGGTTGAATAGCATACTGACAGAGGGTCTACCTGTATCAACTACTGATCGTTCACCATCAATCAGAAAAATCATGCGAGAAGAATACCCTACTATCCAACATGAGCTGGATTGCTGGCATGTTTCAAAGGGTAAATCTGTAACTATTCCACCAACAATAGAGTTGTCATTCAGTGTCATATGTTTCCTTTTTGTAATGTTTAGGTAAAATGTTGATCTTTCCTCTAGTAGGCTTGATAAAGAAACTTCTGGCACAGTCAAAAAATAAGGGCAATGACGTTTTAAGGCTGTGAATGAAAATGTTGCAAATCACCTTTGGCACTCCTGTTGTAAATCTAGGAGAGACATACAGGTACATGGGCTTGAAAATGATTGCCAAGACAATTATGGCCCATAAGAAAGAACAAACCTAACACAAAGGATTCTGATAAGTAACTATGCTAAAATAATGTATTGAGATGAAATGGCTAAATCAGTTTATTCAGGACGGTTATTATTACTACACATAGACCAAAACCTATTAAATGAAGTGGCAACTAAGTGTGTAATCAGGAACAATATCTTTCAAAGGAATAAAACTCATATGGAAGTCTCTTCTACCTACCACATCTGCGGCACTGTAACGTGGGTCGTATAAAGGCGACAAAGGCGCAGCGTGTAGACTCACTGGGAATGTGATGAAAGAAATAAAAGCTGAAATAAATAATTCTCTCTACTATTATTCTGACATTTCACATTCTTAAAATAAAGTGGTGATCCTAACTGACCTAAGACAGGGAATTCTTACTAGGATTAAATGTCAGGAATTGTGTAACTGTGTTTAAATGTATTTGGCTGAGGTGCATGTATACTTCCGACTTCAACTGTATGTCTAGCATACTATAAAATACCATCTATCCTGTTACAACATAAGCTAACTGTATTTTGTCAAACACAAAAATTATCATTTTGAATTTGTGTGTGTGTGTACCATGTAAACATATCTAACTGCACTTGGCCTTCATTGTGTAGGTGAGAAATGCTTCAAGACTGTGTTTCTGAAACAGTCCAAGCAGTGGGTTGCCCAAAAAAATCTATGAACCAAAACAGTTCCAGTTTAGGGAGAGTCTGGTTGAGCAGGTGCTGGAGCGGCGCCAGGATTCAACGGTGGTTGACAGGGATCCTTCATGCCAGCTGCCCAAGCCTAATCATCCAGCCAACATTGCCACAGAGGGAGAGACCTGAGTTGTTCTTGTTATTTCAACTTCAATGTGTATCTTTACCTATTCAAATAAAATATTAGAAAAAACATTGGGATAAATAAACACAGGCTATTTAGTGTTTGGGCTTATGTGGAAACATAAACCCACCAACGCTCCCGCTTATAGAGGTTTATGATACGAGATAATTGAATAAAGTAAAGTTTAGCTACTTACTCGTTAGATAACTGTCCATTTGACCCAGCTGGAACTGGGTTGCGTCTTCAATTCCTTTTTGGAATATTGAAAAATGTTTCAAGGACACCAGAGATATGTGGGCGGCAAAATCCCTGTGGCCTCAAAAGCAAACTAACTGCTTCTCATCATTACGTTCCTCCATTTCTGGAGAGCAATTGCCACAACTGCACCGCCAGTCTGTGTTGATCCTTGGGATGGGTTGGGGCTGTGGTTCAGCTGCTTCTGCGGGTTCGGTGGCAAGAGTGGAGGAAGCCATCTTAAGCTCAATTTGCCTCAATTCTTCATCCGAATATTCAGGCTCAAATAAATACGGTTCTGTCACGGATCCCTCCAGAACTTTCATCACGCACACTTGTCCCCTATTCCCACTGATTAGTATTCGTATATATGTGCCCTTTGGTTTCCATGGTCTTGTTGATTATTGTAACTATGTCCACTGGTGCATGTGAGTACCTGTGCTGTGTGTTTTGGGCTTTCGTGCCCTTGTGGATTGCACAGATGATTACGGGTCTCGTCCCATGTGATAATCATTGTGCGCTAGTGTTGTTTATTCGAGGTACTCCTCGCTCTTTTGTTTGGGTTTCAACCCTGTGTTTTTGTTATGTGTTTGTTTGGTCTTCGTCCCCGTGCCTTTACACAACACGCCGTAATTTGGGGCTTAAAACTTCTTAGGCATAGCCCCCTTTTTTTTCTCCAATTTTCACCTAAATGACATACCCCAATCTAACTGCCTGTAGCTCATGCCCTGAAGCAAGGATATGCATATTCTTGGTACCATTTGAAAGTTAACACTTTGAAATTTGTGGAAATGTGAATGTAGGAGAATATAACACAATAGATCTGGTAGAAGGAAATACAAAGAAAAAAAACAACCAGTGTTTTTTTTACCATCTTTGAAATGCAAGAGAAAGGTCACTGGTAAAGCCATCAATCTGGTTGTAATTCTGATAGTGTCCACCAGATGGCAGCAGTGTATGTGCACAGTTTCAGATGGATAACTTAAAAAATGAGTGAGTAAGAATACGTTTAGTGAGAAGTCCCCAAGTACATTTGTGAAGGGGACATTAGCATTCATATTCCATTTTTTTCTGCAAGAATATTGTCAAATCTGTATACTTGGACTTTGATTTAGCTTTCCAAGTATTAGTAGCCATATTATAAGTTCAACATTTGCAAAACAACCAGTTTTCATAACCTCATAAGTCTGAATATTCTTATACGTTGTGTCCAAAAGAAAAAGGCATGCTGTTGCAAAAGGTTAGTGCCTACATTTTGCGACCGAAACGGGGTTTCCAGGTACTCCCATAAAGTCCAGCTCATTGGCTATCTAGCTAGCTTTGTTTGACCCCAATTGGTGCTTATTTGACAAAGATACAGTCGTCCAAGAGATGGCCGCCGCGTCATCGGCGTGCCATGAAGGTGTCGCTCTCTGACCAAATATGGTGTCCTATAGGATATACTACACCCCTAATCTCTGAGGTGTACATACGAACGTGATTTGACTTGTTCAAACAACATTTAGGGTGAGATTTTCACAGATTCCTTTGTTTACAAATTGAACAAGTGGAAATACAAAATCGATCTTTTTAGGATATGAAAAAGGATTTTATCTAACAAAACGACACTTCATGTTATCTCTGGGACCCTTTGGATAATAAATCAGAGCAAGATTTCAGAATGTAAGTACACATTTCACCTTTAGAGGTGAATTTCATCAAACCTATTGCTGTGAAAAATCAGTTTTGTTGTTAGGAGCTCTCCTCCAACAATAGCACAACATTTTTTCGCAGTAATAGTTACTGTAAATTGGACAGTGCAGTTATATTAACAAAACTGTAAACTTTCAGCCGATTATAAGATACTTATATGTACCGACATCTCTTGTTTCTCTAAAATCTGCGATCTTGATATAACGGGCTGCATGATTTACAACTGTCCCGTTGACGGAACGCCGATCCTTAAGAAGTTTTTAATAAAAAACCCTATTAAGCATTCCTGCGCCTGTCTCCCGAATCATTTATACCAGCGTGACAGGTTCGAAGACACCATCGGTGCCCCTCCAGTCGTTTTCTTCATCATTTGCGAGTATTTTGTTGTCGTACATGTTTGTAGGTTGTTGTTTACTTTGTATACCTAATATGTGATGCTGTCTTCACCGAAAAAAACGTGCATCTGTGAATAAGGGTATGACGTGCATTTTCTACGTTTCTACAATACAACTTTCATAACAGTTACATACTGAGTCGCTAGGAACATTAACCCGATCTATTTAGGAGGGATATCACACCTGGCACAAATGATTGTCTAATTCTGTTTTTCCTGCTGAGGGGTGCCCTATACCTGCGCCCAGAGGGGAGTAGTTCAACGTCTGGGTACAGGGGGTGGCTTGGGACTAAAATGATTTTGAGCCTTGCGGAGGGCCCTGATCCTTAAACAACAAATTTGTCCACTGGCAACGGACTAGAGCGAGGCCTGCATCCAGCAACATCACGAGTCACGTGGCCTGTTTGAAGCTGTTTCAGTACAGCACTACAGGGAGAGAGAGGGGGAGAGGGAGTGAACTAGTGTCACATCTGCTCCTGCTACGCCCTCTGGTATTCATCCGGTGTCTTCTTGACCTGCAGTTACTCCCCCTGTACTCTCTCTCTCTATCTCCCTCTCTCTCTCTGTGTGATTGTATGGTTGAAGACAGGTGTGCTGGAGTCAGAGCAGATCCTTACCAGCTGCAACTCGTTCCATAATCAAGACCTCTACAAATACTCAGTCCTGCCACTTCCATTCTGCCAGATTGTAATCTCTGCTCAGTCAGTTCATGATTCTAGCCATTTATGATTATTCAAGATCCTGTTACTCTGCTGTGCCTGTTTCCCTGCCTGACACCGTTTATCCTCTCATTGCAATTACCGCTCTGTCTCTGTCTCCTGTTCCACATCTCACCACCCAACTACTTTGCTCTGGATTTTACTCACCACCACTACCTTGGATTCCCCTCAGGACCTGTTTACCCTGTTCTACTCAGCTAACTCCAACCTCAGTCTCCACATCTGGTTTTTCTGCAACTCATCCGAGCTTCCCCGGATCTGCACTCCATATCTCTCTGTGTAACAATACATATTTTGGTTCATTCATCCCTGTTACCTCATCTGAGTCTGCTCTTGGGTTCCCCTGTGTCGCTCCACGTAACAACTAGATTCAATGTATAGAATCACTTTGTAGTTTCTGTATTTTGGGTAAGCTTCACCTTCTACCCTTTAAGATAATCTTTTGAAATGAATGCCTAAATGTAATGTTTTAACCCTATCCAAAATCTTGAACCCTTAATTTAACCATTCGGAATGATGCAGAGCAGGAGGAGCAACCCGGTATGTCAAAAACACTTTGAAATTTGGAGAAACGTGGATAAACGTCAGAATCTGAAGTAAAACTGTGACATTTTTTCTCTCCCCTCTGGTATGAGGAGATTTGGGGGCGGCTGCCTGGTAAGCAGCTGAGGTTTGTATTCAGTCTACCCCTCCTGTCTATGTGCCTCTTTCTTTCTCTATTTCTTGTTCTCTTTCCTCTCTCTACCTCTCTCTGGAGCTGCAGGGCAGACAGAGCTTCCAGAGCCCCACCGGTCTGACTGTGAGCTTCCATCCCCCTCTGTGATTTCAGTGCTCAGCAGCTGCGTCCATTTTCTCTCTCACTCTGCCATATGGTTCGATGTGATTCTATGCACTAACATTTGTTGCATAAACATTCATTTTCCATTCTAAGTTCAAATCAGCTGTTGATGGCACTCAAGAGCTGGGCCCCTCTGAGCTGGATGTGTCTGAGCTGACCACACTGCGCACACACTGGTTGAATCAACATTGTCTTAATTTCAATTAAATTACGTTGAACCAACGTGGAATAGACTTCTGATCTGTGACCATTGGGACTTCTGTGTGAATGATGAATATGTCTATGGTGTATGTAATCACCTGAGCTGTGCCATAAAGGAGACTAGTGGGAATCTACAACCCCACTATCCTATTAGGGCACAGGAGGTTGGTGGCACCTTAATTGGGGAGGATGGGCTTGTGGCAATGGCTGGAGCAGAATAAGTGGAATTGTATTAAATATATCAAACACATAGTTTCCATGTGTTTGATGCCATTCCATATGCTCTGTTCCAGCCATTATTACAGTATGAGCCGTCCTCCCCTTAGCAGGCTCCTGTGTATTGGGGCGGGGGACAATGTATGCTTTTTTTCTCCCCACACTTTTGATCTGAAATCACGATCACCCACTTGCCATTTTTCCAGATTAAAAGTGTTTGAATTAAGTGTTTGATCTAGGAATGTATGAATATTTATCGTAAAAAATTATAGCCAATGAGTATATAGCACAATTTTGGATATCACCCCGTCTCAAAATGGAATGGTTTTGACCATTTTGAAGTTTTTATGGAGCGAGTGTAATGTGTGCATACTGGCGGCAGAGAAGTCAGGCGCAGGAGAGCAAAGACTGTGTTACAACAGTGCAGTTTAATCATAAAAATCACCGTGAACAAAAACAATAAATAAAAACAATGGGACGAAACCCTTCCCACGCCAGACATAACGTGCACAAACTCTTACAATCAACAATACCGGACAAGGACATATGGGGAACAGAGGGTTAAATACACAACATGTAATTGATGGGATTGAAACCAGGTGTGTGGGAAGACAAGACAAAACAAATGGAAAATGAAAAGTGGATTGGCGATGGCTAGAAGACCGCCGAACGTCGTCCGAACAAGGAGAGGGACCGACTTCGGAGGAAGTCGTGACAGTGAGCTTTTCCTCCCGTTTCGACCATGCAGTGTCGCTTTACTCGCAGTGAATTGCTGTCCTTGTTATGAAATTATCAACTTGAACCAAAAGAAATGACCATTTACACTGATTGTATAAAATAAAGCAAAAGTACCAAAAGTATTACTGATGGTGAACCTGAACAATCCAAATAAAATCTAATATAAGCAGGTAGGCTATAGCCAGATGAGAGTTGTGTCTCCGGTATCTTACTTTTATTCCAGTAAAACTTAACAGCATATTTGATAACAATAACCTATCAAATTACATATTAAAGTGGAACTGACAGCGTTTTATTTACTTTGCAGATATGAAACAGACAATCATCATCAGTCCAAAATATCAGATTCCCAGTTTATGCTACAAAACCAACTTTAAAAGAGGTTTTAAAAATGTGATATATTTGACTCAAAATTCCATGACGTACACTAAGGCATTGTTGACAAAATAGATGGATCCAGTTCACTGCATGATTCATATAATTCACCAATACATTTCTTGGTAGTCCAAAAAATATTGCTATCAGGTTGTAAATCAAAGCTGGCCTGATACATTGTTAACTGCCTCCATTCGGGATGCACTGTTTCAGTTTCAATGACTCAATATTTTGGACAAACATGGACAAATGTAACTAAGGCTGGCAATGTCAACACATTCAAACTAGCAAGGCAAGGATCACAAGTCAGTCATAATGTGGCTAATAGGCTAGCGTATCTATTTATGTTGCAAACTAAAAACATGGAGCCTAACGCTAGCTGCTAGGAGGATGTCATGTAATGTCATCGGAGGAGTGGGTGAATGACCGACTTTTTTCCCTAATTTTTCGGTGGCTATACACAGCTAGAGATGCAGGTGTCATTTGGTTAGCTAGCAAGAACTTGACCGACTGTTATCCACTTAGCATATCTCTTGCGTTCGCAAATTCCCTCTGGCTATCTACTCTGATTTTAGAGCACTCTCGTCTGAGTGTGCCAGAGCGCAGAATAACTGTTGAATTAAAAAAAGAAATAGTTAAGTCACGAATGCTCTAGATAACATGTAAACAGCCTAACCTGCTCTGCTACGGTGAGTAAAATTGTCAGAGTGAGGTGTTCCCCCATTTGTGTCTGGAAGTAGCTAGCAAGCTAGCCGGATCAACCCTACTCCTCAGCCACAGCGTCCAGTGTGCACTCCGAACACTAAGAGAGCGAACCGCTCTGTCTTTATGAACAGACAATCTGACAACGCTCTGAATTTACGAATGACCCGGAACGCACTCTGACACACTGAAGGCAATTTACAAATGCACTCTTAGTTGTCAATCAAATGCACTGAACAAAATTTAAAACGCAACATGTAAAGTATTGTTTCATGAGCTGAAATAAAAATCCCAGAAATGTTCCATACAAAAAAAAGCTTATATCTCTCAAATGTTGTGCACAAATTAGTTTACATCCCTATTTGTGAGCATTTCTACCTTGCCAAGATAATCCATCCACCTGGCAGATGTGGCATATCAAGAAGCTGATTAAACAGCATGGTCATTACACAGGTGCACCTGCTGAAGAGTATTTCTGTCTGTAATAATGCCTTTTTGTGATTGGCTGGGCCTGGCTGCCCAGTGGGTGGGCCTATGCCCTCCTAGGCCCACCCATGGCTGCACCCCTGCCCAGTCATGTGAAATCCATAGATTAGGGTCTAATGAATTTATTTCAATTGAATGATTTCCTTATATGAGCTGTAACTCAGTAAAATCTTTGAAATTGTTACATGTTGCGTTTATATTTTTGTTTAGCATATTTGCCATCGATCAAATGGGCGGACAGGCAAGTTTCCATTCAGTTGTCAAAACGTGGGTTGGGACAAGCATGCATTGGCAGGAAGTTTATCAGTGGAATTCTGACGGCCAACTATCTGAAAAAGTTTCAGAGGATTTAATCAAATCAAATCAAATTTTGTTGGTCACATACATACACATGGTTAGCAGATGTTATTGTGAGTGTAGCGAAATGCTTGTGCTTCTATTTCTGACAGTGCAGCAGTATCTAACAAGTGATATCTAACAATTCCACAACAGATACCTAATACACACAAATCTAAGTAAAGTAATAGAATAAGAATATATAAATATAAATATATGGATGAGCGATAAAACAGCGGCATAGGAAAAATGCATTAGATCAGGTATTCCCAAACTGGGGTACCACAATGGCGTCGGGGGTACGCCAAATAAAAATGTGATAGACATTTTTTTCTTCACATTTTCAAACAGTCCATTTATATTTTCCAACGGGGCTATACATTTGGGCGAGTTTTTTTTCTCGCCTGAGAAGCCTCGTTTCACTGCCAAAAATACAATTAAAACATCTAATGTTCAGCGAAATAACAACACAATGTCAAATACAGGTAGCCTAGTCAAATAATTAACATCCAATCACATTAACCGTTACTCTCTTGCGGGAATTCCACTAACGGTCCGTACAGTATGTAGCCAAATGTAGCTGCTGCTTATTCCGTTTGCACGAACATTGATAAATGGTTAAAAAAAAGGCCTGCGTCCATTGAGACACATACCAGCTCTACTGGTAGTACTGCTACATAAGAATGAGTGTGACAAAAACTCACACTCATTCTTATGTTTAATAAATGCATCGTATAGTGTCTGATGGCTTTGAGATAGAAGCTGTTTTTCAGTCTCTCGGGCCCAGCTTTGATGCACCTGTACTGACCTCGCCTTCTGAATGATAGCGGGGTGAACAGGCAGTGGCTCGGGTGGTTGTTGTCCTTGATGATCTTTTGGCCTTCCTGTGATATCGGGTGCTGTCGGTGTGCTGGAGGGCAGATAGTTTTCTCCCGGTGATGCGATGTGCAGACCACACCGTCCTCTGGAGAGCCCTGCGGTTGTTGGCGGTGCAATGCAGTGTGATGGCGATTGCATCGTCTGTGGATCTACTGGGGCGGTAAGCAAATTGAAGTGGGTCTAGGGTGACAGGTAAGGTGGAGGTGATATGATCCTTGACTAGTCTCTCAAACCACTTCATGATCACAGAAGTGAGTGCTACTGGGCGATAGTCATTTAGTTCAGTCACCTTTGCATTCTTGTGTACAGGACATTTGGTGGACATCTTGAAGCATGTGGGGACAACAGACTGGAATAGGGAGAGATTGAATATGTCCGTAAACACACCAGGCAGCTGGTCTGTGCATGCTCTGAGGACGCGGCTAGGTTTGCCGTCTGAGCCGGCAGCCTTGCGAGGGTTAACACGTTAAAATATCTTTCTCACGTTGGCCACGATGAAGGAGAGCCCACAGTCCTTGGTAGCGGGCCGCATCGGTGGCACTGTATTATCCTCAAAGCGGACAAAGAAGGGTCTGGGAGCAAGACATCGGTGTCCGTGACGTGTTTTCCTTTTGTAGTCCGTGATTGTCTGTAGACCCTGCCACATGCGTCTCGTGTCTGAGCCGTTGTTTTGTGACTCCACTTTGTCTCTATACTCACATTTAGCTTGTTTGATTGCCTTGTGGAGGGAATAACTACACTGTTTGTATTCGGCCATATTCCCAGTCGTCGTTCCATGGTTAAATGTGGTGGTTCGCGCTTTCAGTTTTGCATGAATGCCACCATCTATCCACGGTTTCTGGTTAGGGTAGGTTCTAATAGTCACAGTGGGCACAACATCTCCTATACACTTGCTAATAAACTCACTCCCCGAATCAGCGTATATGTTGCTATTATTCTCTGAGGCTACCGGAAGATATCCCAGTCCGCGTGATCAAAACAATCTTGAAGCGTGGATTCCGATTGGTCAGACCAGCATTGAATAGTCCTTAGTACGGGTGCTTCCTGTTTGAGTTTCTGCCTATAGGAAGGGAGGAGCAAAATGAAGTCGTGGTCAGATTTTCCGAAAGGAGGGCGGGGAAGGGTCTTGTATGCATCGGGGAAGTTAACAGTGGTGCAGCATTTTGCCAGCGCGAGTGCTACAGACGATATGTTGATAGAATTTAGGTAGCCTTGTTCTCAAATTAGCTTTGTTAAAGTCCCCAGCTACAATAAATGCAGCCTCCGGATATATGGTTTCCAATTTGCATAAAGTCCAGTGAAGTTCCTTGAGGGCCGTCGTGGTATCGGCTTGAGGGGGGATATACATGGCTGTGACAATAACGGAAGATAATTATCTTGGGCAATAATACAGTCGACATTTGATTATGAGGAATTCTAGGTCAGGTGAACAAAAGGACTTGAGTTCCTGTATGTTGTTACAATTACACCATGAGTCGTTAATCATGAAACATACACCCTCACCTTCTTCTTCCCGGAGAGCTGTTTATTCCTGTCGGCTTGACACACCGAGAATCCAGGTGGCTTTACCGATTCCGACAGCATATCCCGAGAGAGCAATGTTTCCGTGAAACAGAGCATGTTACAATCCCTGATATTTCTCTGGAAAGCAACCCTTTGCCTAATTTCATCGACCTTGTTATCTAGGGACTGGACATTAGCAAGTAATATACTCGGAAGCGGTGGGTGGTGTGCGCGCCTCTGAAGTCTGACCAGAAGACTGCTCTGTCTTCCTCTTCTCCGGCAGCGTTGTTTTGGGTCGGCCTCTGGGATCAGTTCAAATGCGGTGGTGCGGACAAAGGATCCGCTTTGGGAAAGTCGTATTCCTGGTCGTAGTGCTGGTCATAGTGTTGGTAAGTTGACGTCGCTCTGATATCCAATAGTTCTTCCCGGATGTATGTAATAACACTTAATATTTTATGGGCTACCAATGTAAGAAAGAATACATAAAAAACTAAATACTACAACGTTTCCTAAGGACTAGAAGCGAGGCAGCCCTCTCTGTCAGCGCCATCTTGTCTCTCTGTCGGCTCCATCTTATCTAATGTTCCCTTGTTAGATTTTAGCTCTTCTCGCCAGGATTGCATTAGTTGTTGATCTTGTTGTTGTTGATGTGCATAACTGGGGGAGAGATAGCCTACCTTTTTATGGTTGTTTGATCAATAAGACTGTAAAGTTCCCAAATGTAAGAGGACTCCCATGGTATTTACATATTTGCAGAAATCCATTCAGGTGTATTTTGGTGAATGCGTTCTAATGACCTAAAGTCACACTGTTGCTACTACCTGTAAACACACAGTCCAGTTCAAAGTGAATGATGGCAGGCCCGTGTGCCAAATGGCTTGTTTGTATAAAGGCCTACAGTAGCTCTGATTGGCTATGGTGCACCGGTCTGTGTAGACTCCGGTCTTGGACGAGACAGATGTTTTTATTAGGTTTTATTTACTGCAGTGTCTATTAGTTGTCCAAACGCATGGCCGCTTTCCCACTCTAAATGGCTATAGACCTTTCACAAATGCATTAATATACGTATATGTAATTCCCAACCATTCTAAGAATGAATGAAAACTTGAAAATTACCATATCTAAGTGCTCCCTTGTCAGATTTTTTTTTTAAAGTCTCATTCTTCCTGGGGCTGTATATGAACAGATTTCATGAGATTTCATGTTGCTAAAATGCTGTCAGTTCCACTTTGAAGCCTAACATTTTACAAGCATTTGAATTCTGAAGGTGCTGCGCAGATGTGCAAGATCAGGAATAGGCCACCTACCTGTCGTTGGTCATTGCCGAAGCAGCGCACAGTGCGCAGTTGGATTAGGCTACTGATATTGTCTGGGGTTGTTCGGTACGCAAAATGACTTGTAAATCAATTACTGTCAATGCAGTTACATGCTTAGTTCGAAACTGAAGGAGAGGACACATCAGTTGTCACAAAAGGTGAGAGGTGTTTTCGGAAGAATGAATAAGGTAGCTTTGTTAACATCTCACTTTGACCTCATTTACTAGCAAGCCACTCCTACCCCCAACATCTGGGTTGTACCATTGGATGAATCTATTTCTTCTGCATCTGTAGATACCAACCATTAGTCTGGTTGGTATCTACGTGATTAACAGGGGCTGAGCTAGAATGGTGTTTGTGGGACAAGGGCAGATCCTGATGGGGCCCGGGTCTTTTTACAAAAATGTATGTAGAGTCCGAATGGTTTGAGCTACAAACTCAAGCTATCTATGAAAAGACTCTCACGAAGACTTTCATTAACACGCACATGTAACATGTTTTTCTCTATGATGCTCACAAGCTAAACTAGAGTCGTTAACCTGTTATGGCTAGGGGGCAGTATTTTCACGGCTGGATAAAAAACGTACCCGATTTAATCTGATTATTAGTCCTGCCCAGAAACTGGAATATGCATATAATTATTAGCTTTGGAGAGAAAACACTCCAAAGTTTCTGAAACTGTTTGAATGGTGTCTGTGAGTATAACAGAACTCCTATGGCAGGCAAAAACCTGAGATGCTTCTGTTCAGGAAGTACCCTGTCTGAACATTTCTTGCCCTTCTTTATTATCTCTATCGTTTACAAAGGATCTCTGCTCTTACGTGACACTTCACACGTCTCCAATGAGGTCTCATAGCCCGGGAAAAACAGGAATGACGTAATTCAAAGCCCTGGCTGAAACAAAGGAGAGCAAAAGCTAAGTGGTCACTCAATGGACTAAGCCTTAGGCGCGTGACACGCCCCGCCCCCGGCTTTCGGTTTTTTCCTCAGTTTACAGACAGGCAGATTCCCGGTCGGAATATTATCGCTTCTCTACGAGATAAATTGCATAAATATTGGTTTTAAACAGCGGTTGACATGCTTCGAAGTACGGTAATGGAATATTTAGAAATTTTTTGTCATATTTTGCGTCATGCTCGTGGCCGAGATTTAGCGTTGGGATAGTGTCTAGAACGCACGAACAAAACGTCGCTGTTTGGATATAACGATGGATTATTTGGGACCAAACCTACATTTGTTATTGAAGTAGAAGTCCTGGCAGTGTATTCTGATGAAGAACAAGCAAGGTAAGAACATTTTTCTTATAGGAAATGTGATTTTGGTGAAGGCTAAACTTGCAGGGTGTCTAAATAGCTAGCCCTGTAACGCCGGGCTATGTACTTAGATTATTGCAAAATGTGCTTCATCCGAAAAGCTATTTTAAAATCGGACATATCGAGTGCATAGAGGAGTTCTGTATCTATAATTCTTAAAATAATTGTTATGCTTTTTGTGAACGTTTATCGTGAGTAATTTAGTAAAATCACCGGAAGTGTTCGGTGGGAATGCTAGTTCTGAACGTCACATGCTAATGTAAAAAGCTGGTTTTTGATATAAATATGAACTTGATTGAACAGACATGCATGTATTGTATAACACAATGTCCTAGGTGTGTCATCTGATGAAGATCATCAAAGGTTAGTGCTGCATTTAGCTATGGTTTGGGTTTATGTGACATGATATGCTAGCTTGAAAAATGGCTGTGTGATTATTTCTGGCTGGGTACTCTGCTGACATAATCTAAAGTTTTGCTTTCGCTGTAAAGCCTTTTTGAAATCGGACAGTTTGGTTAGATAAAGGAGAGTCTTGTCTTTAAATAGCTGTAAAATAGTCATATGTTTGAAAAGTGTAAGTTTTCGGATTTAGAGGAGTTTGAATTTCGCGCCCCGCCCATCATTGGATATTGGAGCAGACGTTCCGCTAGCGGAACGTGTAGATGTAAGAGGTTTTAAAAGGTAAGGGGTTCTTCTACATAGAAGATCATAGGAAATCCCAGTACATAGTGTATATAATACTGTAATAAGCTCACATAGTTGCTGTCACAAACTCCAAACTGCACACAGTTGTCACTAACTAGTTGGATATTTATTTCACATTGAGCAAACAATTTCTGTACTTACAGCATTCAGATAAATTCATTTTTGTCCGGTTTTTGCTTTGGCGGACCATATTTTTTTATTGACATTTGTCAATAAAACTCATGAAACCAAATATTTATGTGAAATTGCTTTGTGTTCTACTTGTAGCTCTGGTTGTCCTGAAAAGAAAATGGTTAAAGACTTCATTTTGAGGCTAAATATAAGGGCTGGACATGCAGATAAATGAAAGTCAGATAAATCTAAAGCTGATTTTTGCTGGGGTCTTGGGACTGATAGGGTTAAGCCTCGAGGTTGTGTGGGCTCATGTGCCTCAGGCCTGGGGACTCAGCTCTAGTTGGACCGGGTGGCACACTTCGAGGCGGCTTAGGGAAGCTCATGAGAACATTCCAGAACATCCCACATAATAACCCTGCCCCCGCCGTTGTTCTTCATCAATTGATACAGTAGGTCGCTTTTAAACAAGCTTAAAGCTGCAGGGGCTGAGTGAATGAGGTCGGATCGCAGAAAGCATGAGATGAAAAGGTCGAGAAGATGGTAAGAAAACGAAAGACGAATGTCCAGTTGGGGTCGCAACATTGCCTGATTAAACCAACATTTTGGGAGCATTGGCAATTCCAGTGCGTCAATATTTTTCTTTCTACAAGAACAAGAAAGATCGACAATAAATCCAAGTCTACATTTTGCTTCAGAAACGGCTTAGCCTGTGTTGTAAAGGTACATTGGAGAAATGTTATGGGATATGTGTGGAGATAGCGAAACTGTCCAGGATTGTTTTGTCTATGTCGTTGGTTAGTTCCCAGAGGTGATACTACACTGGGTGGCTGGATAGTCAATGTATGTGTGTATGTGTGTGTGCATGCATGTGTACATTCGTGCATGTGTTTGTGCATGCCTATGTGTGTGTTGGCATGCTGCCCTGCTCCTGACCCATGTAGGGGCAGATGTTGCCCCCACACCCAGGCCCCGTGGATGGGAAGGGACAGGGGCTGTGACCTCATACTGCTCACCACATCTGTTTTCCATTCCCCCTACTTTGGGGCTAGGCAGGAGGGAGGGAGCCATGGGAGTCTGCCTGGAAAACTTTGCTTTAATACTGTCTGACTGACTGGAGTACAGTGTGTGTGTGTTGCTGGTTATGGGTGAATGACTTCATCCCGCCCATGCGTGACTGTGTTTGGTTGTGTGTGTGCGTATGTGTGTGTCTGTGTGTATGTTTTTCAAGAGTTTTCGTGTGCATGAGCTCTTCTGTGATTGTGTGTGTGTGTGTGTGTGTGTGTGTGTGTGTGTGTGTGTGTGTGTGTGTGTGTGTGTGTGTGTGTGTGTGTAAAGCTTAGGTAAGGAGGTGTGTGTGCGCCGTGTGTGTGTGAGGTGTGATGTGTGGTTAGTGGGGGAGGCAGAACACCAGGACTCTAATTAAAAGGGCCTCACAGTTGGGCGCCAGGCAGGTCCACATGCAGCTAGCTCTCTCTCTACTTCATAAAGAGGCCACTAGGCGGTGGGGCCAGAATCCTGCCTAAGACACTCTGGCAGGAAGGTGTCAGAGGGAGAGAAAATAACCGTTAAATACTACAACCACCTAAAAGGAAGCGATTCCCAAACCTCCCATAACAAAGCCATCACCTACAGAGAGATGAACCTGGAGAAGAGCCCCTTAAGCAAGCTGGTCCTGGGGCTCTGTTCATAAACACAAGTCCTATGACAGCAACACAATTAGATCCAACCAAATCATTTGAAAACAAAAAGAGAATTACTTGACACATTAGAAAGAATTTACAAAAAAACTAGAATGTTATTTGGCCCTAAACAGAGAGTACATAGTGGCAGAATACCTAACCACTGTCACTTACCCAAAATTAAGGAAATATTTGACTTTGTACAGACTCAGTGAGAATAGCCTTGCTATTGAGAAAGGCCGCCGAAGGCAGACCTTGCTCTCAAGAGAAGACAGGCTGTGCACACTGCCAACAAAATGAGGTGGAAACTGAGCTGCACTTCCTAACCTCCTGCCAAATGTATGACCATATTAGAGACACATATTTCCTTCAGATTACACAGACCCACAAAGAATTTGAAAACAAATCCAATTTTGATACCTCCCATATCTACTGGGTGAAATACCACAGTGTGCAATCACAGCAGCAATATTTGTGACCAGTTGCCACAAGAAAAGGGCAACTAGTGAAGAACAAACACCATTGTAAATACAACCTATATTTATTTATTTTCCCTTTTGTACTTTAACTATTTGCACAGCATTACAACACTGTATATAGACATAATATGACATTTGAAATGTCTTTATTCTTTTGGAACTTTTGTGAGTGTAATGTTTACTGTAAGTTTGTTATTGTTTATTTCGCTTTTGTTTATTATCTATTTCACTTGCTTTGGCAATGTAAACATATGTTTCCCATACCAATATAGCCGTTAAATTGACATTTAATCGAGAGAAGTGTGTGTGTCTGTGTGAGTGAGGAAGAGAAGCCAGTGAATTGAAGCCCATTGCATTGAATATGTTTACTTGCTTTTGCAATGTAAGCATATGTTTGCCATGCAAATAAAACCCTTTGAATTGAATTGAGAGAGAGGGGGTGGAGAGGGGGGGTGAGAGAGAGGTGTGAGTGAGTGAGAGTGAGAGAGAAGGATACAGAGAGAGGGAAGGGAGAGAGAGGGGGCTTGCATTGTAACATTTGTAAAACAAACCCTATTTTGCCATCCAACTTATCTGCTGAACCCCATTTCTTTCTTTCTTTCTTTCTTTCTTTCCTTCTTTCTTTCTTTCTTTCTTTCTTTCTTTCTTTCTTTCTTTCTTTCTTTCTTTCTTTCTTTCCTTCTTTCTTTCTTTCTTTCTTTCTTTCCTTCTTTCTTTCTTTCTTTCTTTCTTTCTTTCTTTCTTTCTTTCCTTCTTTCTTTCTTTCTTTCTTTCTTTCCTTCTTTCTTTCTTTCTTTCTTTCTTTCTCTTTCTTTCTTTCTTTCTTTCTTTCTTTCTTTCTTTCTAGTTATCGCTTTGTCTCTCACTCACACACGTGAGGCCCACCCCGCTGTGTTGCTTGTTTCTCCACCTCAGCCTTTGTGTGTGATAAATAACAGTACACTCTCATTCAAGCCAAATACACCCAGGCAGCCTCATAGGCACGCACACACACACACACACACACACACACACAATCACAGAAGAGCTCATGCACACGAAAACTCTTGAAAAACATATACACACACACACACACACACACACACACACACACACACACACACACACACACACACACACACACACACACACACCCACACCCACACACACACACACACACACACACACACACACACACAGGGGAGTGGTGAAGTAATTTAACCATGACCAGCAACAACACACTGAGAGTAGCTTGAGAAAATAACAGTAGCACAGTAAATCAAATAGGCCTAAAACATAAGAAATGTAGCCATGCTACAGAGAGAAAGTATAGGCTATACGTTACCAGATCTGTTTCTGCTCTACCTGTACGGCAATACAACAGATCTGGCAACTAGGCCAGAGGTGACTAAAGAGGTCTACACAAGGAAGATGTTTATTAGAAACTGTTGGTATTTTGTCGCTGCGGGGATTTTCTCAAACAGCGCATTACCCTGTGCTCATTTCTTTTTTAATTAGGCCTAAGCCAATTGCCATGACCAAAAGCAATATGGCCTCATTTCTCACAGCAGTGAAGCAACGTTGTCGGACAGAGAGCTCATCTTCCATGATGTATCTGGGGCTAGTTTCAAAGCTGTTAATATCCCCATTATTGTTTCAATTAGGGGCCTACATATAATGGCTTTCCTCCCAAGTCCCATCCCTTCCTAGGGTGCGTCCAAAATGACACCCTAACCCTACATAGTGCACTACTTAAAAAAAGTTGTGCACTATATAGGAAATAGGATGCCACTTGGAATGCACACCTAATGTCCTAATGGCGTCCTATCATAGACATGAAGGTGTAACGAGAGAATGGTATGAATATGGTTAATGCTGAGAGACAGAAAGAAGGTAAAAAAGTAATCTTGTGAAGCCTATCAATATTTCACATTAACATTAACAGTCGAAGGACATCTGCCTGGGAATTTCCAATGATCTTCCACAGTAGTATAATGTGTGCATACATGATACGCACATGGATATACTATATATTGTTAGATACTGTACCTACATGTCAATTAGCCATCCTACAAACACACACACTCACATGGATACAGACAGTAATGTAAGCACACGCAACACACACACACACACACACACACACACACACACACACACACACACACACACACACACACACACACACACACACACACACACACACACACAATCATTCAGATGGGGCACATTTTTGGTGTGGCACTGCAGCAAGGGATGCCCTCTGAGCTACCAGTACAGAGTACTATAGTAGCGTCCCATCTCTAGTGGACAGACAGGGGTCCAACAGAGAGAGTGCGAAAGAGAGGTAGAGCGAGAGAGAGAGAGACAGAGATCAAAAGTGACCGCAAAAGAAAGACAGCAAAAGAGAGAGAGCGAAGAAGGAGGGCGAGAGAGACAGCGGAAAAAAGCGATAGAGAATGTCATCCGCTCAGAACCCCTTCTGGTGTCAGAGAGATACAGCTGTGCCTCGACGGGGCTCCCGAGCGAGGGGCATCTATTCCTACTGTGGGTGTAGTGTGGTGACAAATAGTCCCTCAGCGCTCCATGCCGCCGCCTGCAAACCGCTCTGGCTCTTTCATCTGCTGAGGAAAACTGCAGACGAGGCCTTATTGCAGTCAGTCCAAGCGGTCAGGTCCTACAACCCCACAGCTAGTGCATGTTACTGCAGCCTGGAGCCGCCGCAAGCCAAAAGCTGCCGAGTCTTTGATTAACCCTCTTTTATACAGTGCATTCGGAAAGGACTCAGACCCCTTGACTTTTTAACCTCTCTAGGGTAGGGGGCAGTATTTGCACGGCCGGATAAAAAAACGTACCCGATTTAATCTGGTTATTACTACTGCCCAGAAACTAGAATATGCATATAATTGTTTGATTTGGATAGAAAACACCCTAAAGTTTCTAAAACTGTTTGAATGGTGTCTGTGAGTATAACAGAACTCATATGGCAGGCAAAAGCCTGAGAAGATTCCTTACAGGAAGTGCCCTCTCTGACCATTTCTTGGCCTTCTACACTCTCTTTATTGAAAACTGAGGATCTCTGCTGTAACGT
This sequence comes from Salmo trutta, assembly GCF_901001165.1. NCBI lineage: Eukaryota > Metazoa > Chordata > Actinopteri > Salmoniformes > Salmonidae > Salmo > Salmo trutta. The sequence goes on along the minus strand of NC_042981.1, from coordinate 41,377,185 downwards.
GACACTTCCTACGGCTCCCATAGGCTCTCAGAAGGCGGCAGAACGGTGAATGATGACTTTGCAGCCCATTGCTGAAAAACAGTAGCGCATTTGGATAGTGGTTGATCTGAGAACAATGAGACTGAGGCGCATGCACGAGACGACTCCATGTTTTTTTTTTTTTCGTCTTTGAACGAAAACAGGGTTTCCCGGTCGGAATATTATCGCTTTTTTACAAGAAAAATCGCATAAAAATTGATTTTAAACAGCGGTTGACATGCTTCGAAGTACGGTAATGGAATATTTTGATTTTTTTTGTCACGAAACGTGTCGGGCGCGTCACCCTTCGTCACCCTTCGGATAGTGTCTTGAACGCACGAACAAAACAGAGGATATTTGAACATAACTATGGATTATTTTGAACCAAACCAACATTTGTTATTGAAGTATAAGTCCTGGGAGTGCATTCTGACGAAGAACAGCAAAGGTAATCCAATTTTTCTTATAGTAAATCTGAGTTTGGTGAGTGCCAAACTTGGTGGGTGTCAAAATAGCTAGCCCGTGATGGCGAGCTATCTACTCAGAATATTGCAAAATGTGCTTTTGCCGAAAAGCTATTTTAAAATCGGAAATAGCGATTGCATAAAGGAGTTCTGTATCTATAATTCTTAAAATAATTGTTATGTTTTTCGTGAACGTTTATCGTGAGTAATTTAGTAAATTCACCGGAAATTTGCGGTGGGTATGCTAGTTCTGAACGTCACATGCTAATGTAAAAAGCTGGTTTTTGATATAAATATGAACTTGATTGAACTAAACATGCATGTATTGTATAACATAATGTCCTAGGAGTGTCATCTGATGAAGATCATCAAAGGTTAGTGCTGCATTTAGCTGTGGTTTGGGTTTATGTGACATTATATGCTAGCTTGAAAAATGGGTGTCTGATTATTTCTGGCTGGGTACTCTGCTGACATAATCTAATGTTTTGCTTTCGTTGTAAAGCCTTTTTGAAATCGGACAGTGTGGTTAGATTAACGAGAGTCTTGTCTTTAAAATGGTGTAAAATAGTCATATGTTTGAGAAATTGAAGTAATAGCATTTCTAAGGTATTTGAATATCGCGCCACGGGATTCCACTGGCTGTTGAGTAGGTGGGACGATTTCGTCCCACATACCCTAGAGAGGTTAACATTTTGTTACGTTACAACCTTATTCTAAAATGGGTTAAATCGTTTTTTTCTCTCATCAATCTACATACGATACCCCATAATGACAAAGCAAAAAGAGGTTCTTATAAATTCTAGCAAATATAAAAATATAATAAATGGAAATATCACATTTACAAAGGTATTCAGATCCTTTATTCAGTATTTTGTTGAAGCACTGTTGGCAGCGATTACAGCCTTGAGTCTTCTTGGGTATGATGCTACAAGCTTGGCACACCTGTATTTGGGGAGTTTCTCCCATTCTTCTCAGCTGATCCTCTCAAGCTCTGTCAGGTTGGATAGGGAGCGTTGCTGCACAGCTATTTTCAGGTCTCTCCAGAGATGTTCGATCGGGTTCAAGTCTGGGCTCTGGCTGGGCCATTCAAGAGCATTCAGAGACATGTCCTGAAGCCACTCCTGTGTTGTCTTGGCTGTGTGCTTAGGGTCATTGTTCTGTTGGAAAGTGAACTTTTGCCCAAGTCTGAGGTCCTGAGCGCTCTGGAGCAGGTTTTCATCAAGGATCTCTCTGTACTTTGCTCCGTTCATCTTTCCCTCGATCCTAACTAGTCTCCCAGTCCCTGCTGCTGAAAAACATCCCCACAGCATGATGCTGCCACCACCATGCTTCACCGTAGGGATGGTGCCACGTTTCCTCCAGACGTGACGCTTGGCATTCAGGCCAAAGAGTTCAATCTTGGTTTCATCAAACCAGAGAATCTTGATTCTCGTGGACTGAGAGTCTTTAGGTGCGTTTTGGCAAACTCCAAGCAGGCTGTCATGTGCCCTTGACTGAGGAGTGGCTTCAATCTGGCCACTTTACCATAAAGACCTGATTGGTGGAGTGCTGCAGAGATGGTTGTCCTCCTGGAAGGTTCTCCCATCTCCACAGAGGAACTCTGGAGCTCTGTCAGAGTGACCATCGTGTTCTTGGTCACCTCCCTGACCAAGGCCCTTCTCCCTCGATTGTTCAGTTTGGCCGGGCGGCCAGCTCTAGGAAGAGTCTTCAAACGTCTTGCATTTAGGAATGATGGAAGCCACTGTGTTCTTGGGGATCTTCAATGCTGCACATTTTTTGGTACCCTTCCCTAGATCTGTGCCTCGACACAATCCTGTCTCGGAGCTCTACGGACAATTCCTTCAACCTCATGGCTTGGTTTTTGCTCTGACATGCACTGTCAGCTGTGGGACCTTATATAGACAGGTGTGTGCCTTTCCAAATCATGTCCAATCAATTGAATTTACCACAGGTGGACTCAAATCAAATGTGGAAAAAGGAAAGAAGTCTGAATACTTTCTGAATGCACACAACACCCCATAATGACAAAGCGATTTAAAAAAATACCTTACATAAGTATTCAAACCCTTTGCTATGAGACTAGAAATTGAGCTCAGGTGTATCCTGTTTCCATTGATCAGCCTTGAGATGTTTCTATAACTTGATTGGTGTCCACCTGTGGTAAATTCAATTGATTGGACATGATTTGGAAAGGCACACCTGTCCATAGGATGTAAAAAGAAACCTCAAACACACACTAAATTTGATACTGTGAGATTTCCAATTTTTAAAACCATGACTAGAGAGAGACTCAACGAATACAGCAAAGAGCTGCTGTTTTTATGAGTAAGTTCATGATTAAGTTGTTATTCAGCACTGTCAACACTTTGTATTCAACACTTTTATAAGACATAAAATGCGCGTTCTCCCTACTTCCACTGCAGCTGTAATGAATGAGTACAGAAAAGTGTTCCAATAAGCTTGCGTTGTTATTATTAGCGGCTTGTGTCTTTTTTAATATCGAGGAATATTTCACTTTCTCTGGTCATAGGAGTAACAACATGAATTGGTGCATGAGACAGAAATATTGCAATAATTAATTGTTTCACCATCAGCTGGAAGACTGTGTCCCCTTTAGTCAGCGGACGGAGGGAGAGCGGAGGGACGATGAGTCGGGTGAGAGGCATCCTCACCGATGCTCTCTCTCTCCCCTCAGACTGGCCCATCAGTCCAGTAAAAAAAAACGAATGATTATGCTCACCAGTAACACAACAAATGATCTATTACTTGTGTGATCATATACCTATTATATATAATTTTTATTTATAATAAAAAAATTGTCATAGAAGAACGACACTGGCAGGGAAATTCAAGCATAGCCATTATGCAGTGATAATGTATTGGACCTATGGCCTACTGCACAAACCTTATTGCTACAAAACTGTTTTTAATTGGTTAATGTTGCAAAGGCTTACATTTTTTATGTCATGTTAAAAAAAAAAGTGGTAGATCTCGGCTTGCATTTTGACTCAAAAAGTGATCTTAACTCAGAAAAATTTGGTGACCATTGAATTAGAGCATGCTAGCTAACTCGCTCTTACAACAATAACATACAAAAGCACATCCCAGGATGCCTCCAATATCTAACAGGTACTATACACATATATATACATCAGGACATGTACATAGAGAACTCGTACACACTGTAAATACGTAAACAGAATAAATACAACACACTATTTTAGAATGTGACCTACTGCTTGCATATCAATATCAGACTGGGAAGAAAGTACATTTGCAATCTCCCCCTATCTGCAAGCGTAGCCAATGACATTACACCTCATTGACATCTGACTTGAACCAACTAAAATACCTAAACATGAAATATACAGTTCTGCAGTGGCAAAAACATAATGAACCCTGTTACACTGGGAGGGGATCAATCCCTGCCAGGGACACACAGGCAAACCACCACCTCGCCTCGCACAGCACAGGACAACTGAAAACAAACAAGGCCTAGCTGCACTTTGAAACACACAGGCACACACACACACGCACACACTTAGCCATGACCAGCAACATACTGAGAGGGTACCTTGAGAAAATAACAGTAGAGGTCAGTAATCAAAAAGGCCTATGTTACAGTTGGGTGTGTAGAGGAACAGGGCTTGCTGGCTGTGAAAGATATTGGTGAAGAAAAAGGCATTGGTGAAGCCAGAGAGTGAGGGGAGAAACGAGAGATTGAGGGGAGAAGAGAAAGAATGAGGGAAGGGCGTAGGGGGAGAGAGACTGAGGCGTGAGAGAAGAGGATGAGGGGAAATGAGGGGAGAGAGGAACGAGGGATATTGGAAGAGGAGGCAAGTGGCCAGAGGGCTTTGCCTGGGAAATGGTCTTGTGTGAAAGTGAACTTGGGGGAGAAAGGGGGGAGGTGAAGACAGATGTCCTTATGAGCTTTACTGCCACTGAGCTCTGCCTATCTCCCTCATGAGAAAACACTGTGTGTGTGTGTTTGTGTGTGTGTGTGTGTGTGTGTGTGTGTGTGTAATGAGTGACAGGAACAGGGGTACAGCACCATGCCTAGTTGGTAATGCAAAACAAATTGGCATTGTGTCATTCATACAACAGTATCTTAGAACTAACTGTCTCTGAGAAAACTCTATCTTTATCTCTATAATCCTCTATCATAACAAATACAAGTAGGAGAACACCATTTGTATCAATGCAAAAAAATATTCAATAACACATTTCTTCCATTGCACCATCGTCAAATGGCTGCGCCCTTCATACAACAACGGTGTACGAAAGGTGAAGGTTGAAAAAAAGCAAAGATAAGTTAGTTGCAATTTCACACCAAGCAGAAGTGCAAATGTTTGTTTACGGCAGTAGGAGAAATCCAATCTAGAGGGAGTGTATCACGTTGCATTATTTACACCCTACGTGACTAATGGACTGAGACATTCATGGCCACATCCAAAATGGCACCCTATTCCCTATTGTGCACTACTTTTGACCAGAGCCCTATTTGGGACGCGGCCGTTCACGGCAGCCACGTAATGATATGGATGTTGCTGCTGTGAGTGTGACTCTCAATCACTCACTGTTGTTCTAGTCAAAGATCTAATACTCAGTGTTTTCCCATTTGTTTGAACGAGCGGGGGATGATTGTCTCAGTGGTTGTGACTTGAGACGTGACTGTATGTTATTTTATGTATATTCATATTTCTGCTAGGACTGAAATGCCATAAGAAAATGATTCATACTGTAGCAGCAGGCCTATAGGCTACGTTGGAAAAATACAAAAGCCCCAAAGTACAGAAAACTGTGAAGAATAAACCCTCTGCTTACTTTATGCTGGATGCGATGATACCATTGGCTGGAAGCACACGGAGACAAAAAAAAGCTACCAAAATGGTTTATGAGCGTGAAATTCACGAGTGAGTCCATGTGCAGTCTTATTAGATGTGAGAATGAGAGCGGTATGCAAACTCAATACCTAGATAGACTATTTTCCTATTGCATATCCCAAGACAAGGCCAGTCCAGTCCAAGTCCTCCCCTAGCTAGCAGAATGTTACAAACCTCTTTCTAATTCTGTTTCACTGTTATCAGCCAATTTTTCTTCAACCACTAACAACTGCCTTGCTATACGATGGTGGGTATGCTATACACTCTTGATAAAAGGTATCTTATGTGTCGGAGTTACAGTATAAGCTATTTATTTTTACAATGGTGGCTATGGTAAACCCATGTTCGTCACAATAATATTACAGTCAATCACTATATTCATCATCAGCCATCGCTATAATATAAAAGAGAGATATAAGTGCCAAAGGGTGACAATCATTGTAGCCAGTGTTTGATGAGATTCATTTTACTGCAGCACCACTCAGTCATTAACACCCTCTCTACACATAATACCCAAATGGCACCCTATTGCCTACATAAGTGCAGGATAGGCCAGGGCCCATATGGCTCTGGACAAAATGTAGTGCACTACATGCGGAATAGGGTGCCATTTGGGACGTGGAAAAATACATCACATCAATAGAGCACGTTTCCATACTACTCCGTGAGCAGAAATCACTATTCATCTGACATAATGTGAGCCTTGCTATGAAGACATCAAATTAGCAACTGTCATAAATAATAAATAAAAACGATTTTTATTCACACCGAACACCCCTCGCGGGCAGCGACCTTGACTAGGCGCCGTTAGTAGTGAATGAATTGATATGCAGGGCGAACAGCTTGGCCGAGTGTACTTTTGCACTCTGAACAGGTGTCTGGTATGTGGAGACTGTCGCGCCTTGCTCGTGGAAAACCTAATTTACACTTCTTAATAGGATGGCGAGCATATGTTGAAGTTGGTACAAGAAAATGTTTGTTATTTGTTGAGTTTAGATTTTCTTCTACTTGAGCCATGGAATCCTTTGAATAATACATTAGGGAGATGGGATTTAGAGGTATAACTCTCCACGAAGATGATGTGTTTTCACTTTAATGCCAGAGGATCTTTCCTCGCTAAACATTGAGGTGGGCATTTATAGCTAGCCTGGGCATATATTTCTAGGACTCTTGGCCCATTTGTAGAGCGGTCATGGATGGCAGCCTTACAGACTTACAGGTCAAGCACCATTGACAATAGTGGGACAAGTGGATAGAAAAACGAGTCTGAAGAGGGCGGTAGGAAGGAAGAAGGCAGTCGGACGGAGAGAGTTGGACAATAAAAAGGAGGAATGGAATCAGTGGAATCGCTCTTGTAAAGCAACACATGCTGAGGCAAAATGTGGGCGTCAGGTGGCGAGTGAGAGAGAGCGAGAGAGTGAGAGAGAAAGAGAGAGATATTATGGTTTTATATGATTGATATGATTACTGGACACTTCTGATGTTGCAATTGCCAATCAGAAAAAACAACCCTTAACTCCACAATGGGTATGACTGCATAGAAACCAATCATTCTAGCTGAGATTCTATCTGAGATGACAAAAACTCATTATAAAGCGAATACAAGAACCCATTAACAATCTATAGCACACCTCCAATTAAGTTCCAATTTTTAAACAAAAAACGATTAGCGAGGCAAAGAGTAGTACGCCTCACTGTGGATTATGCCTGCCACTCAAACACACAAAACCTCCCCTCAGAATCCCTGCTTCATTCTGCTTTGCCTACTTTAGACCCAGACCGACTAGTGCTAGCCTATGTGTTTGAAAGGGGGTTGGTTGTTGCCATTGTTGGTGCTATTGGCTCAGGGTAAGAGAGTCCAGGCTGTTTACCACACACTGTGGCTGGTGGCTAGTGCACTGCAGTGCGGTGACTGTACAGATGTGGGGGCGGCGTGCTTGGCAAATTAATTCCCAAATGGAACCACTTTAGCCTCCATAAAGGTGCTTGGCTCCCATCCATACGGAGAGGCACTCCCAGCCATTCCATTAGTGTAATGAAGTGCTCCGAGATGAACGAGATGACATCACCGCCGCCAATAACATCACTCAAACAGCCCCCTCTAAAAGTTCCAAGCCCCACCCGCCCACCACCTCCTCATCCTCCGTCGTTAGCATTCTAGCCCATTCCCCTGAGCGCTTTTATTGGTCTGGTTATTTATCTCTTTAATATGATTGGCTGAAGTGGACGCGGGGAAGCGGAGGCTTGTAAATCACTAGGTGTTCGTCGCCGTGATTAAAATGACTTTGGCCCAACAATGGTAGCCGGACCGATGGGCAGCGTACTGCATTCTGAACAGATCCCCGTGAATAGGCTAGGCTAACGATGGCCACACTCCCTAAGTTGGCGCAATAGTACTCACCAGGGTAGAGGATGAGAGAAAAAAAGGCATTAACCACTCTGAAGTTTCAAAATTTCCTGTAGGCAAAGATCTAGGATCAGTTCAACCTTACCACAACCCTAACCTTAACCATTATGTGGTCAAACACTTAACTGACCTCAGATCAGCATCTAGTGGGTTAAGCTGTGAGGGGCTAAAAGTGCCACAAGTTGGCGTGAAGTTATGATGATTGTTTTTACCACTAGTCAGTGAAGGGCCCTTCTTTATGAGGATGGAGCAGTGTCTCTGGGACTCAAGCGAGAGCCGAGCCGAGAGGAGAGGAGCTCCATAAACAGGCCAGGGAGCAACTCTCTATCCAGCCAGGTTTATGAGCGTGGGGGCTTTTTAAATGGCAAGTGTTGAATGTATTTACATAAAGGGAGGAGGCAGGCCGAGGCAGGGAGGAGGGAGAGAAGTCTTTGTTAATATCTCCCTTGGGCTAATTAACAAAGCCTTGTCATTGGTCAAGAGGGGCAATTTGAGTTGTTTGTGTGTGTGTGTGTGTGTGTGTGTGTGTGTGTGTGTGTGTGTGTGTGTGTGTGTGTGTGTGTGTGTGTGCGAGCAAGCGTGCGTGTGTATATGTGCGGCCAGCATGCTCCCAGCATCGTCCGATTATTGTATTTTCTCTGTGCCACTGCCGCTCTGTTGTTAATGAATAAAGTGGGACTGTTTAGTTCATTATTTCCTGAGATCAATTATTTTTTTAAATATGGTTATTTGTGATTTGCGGACCTGTGTGTGCATCTTAACAACAGAGAGTTGTGGCTGCAGGTTGCTAATTTAAGGGCCCTGTTTTTCTCAGATAAGTGTAAATGTAGGCTAAATGACTATCGCCCCGTAGCACTCACTTCTGTCATCATGAAGTGCTTTGAGAGGCTAGTTAAGGATCATATGACCTCCACCTTACACGACAACCTATACCAACTGCAATTTGCATACCGCCCCAATAGATCAAAGGATAATGCAATCATCCGTGGATCACTGCACTCTGCCCTATCCCATCTGGACAAGAGGAATACCTACTGTATGTAAGAATGTTGTTCATTGACTACAGCTCATCCTTCAACACCATAGTACTCTCCAAGCTCATAATTAAGCTTGGGGCCCTGGGTCTGAACCCCGCCCTGTGTAACTGGGTCCTGGACTTCCTGACGGGCCGCCCCCAGGTGGTGAAGGTAGACAACAACAACTCCACTAAGCTGATCCTCAACACAGGCAGCCCACAAGGGTGCGTGCTCAGCCCCCTCCTGTACTCCCTGTTTACCCATGACTATGTGGCCACGCATATCTCCAACTCAATCATCAAGTTTGCAGACTACACAACAATGGTAGGCCTGATTACCAACAATGACGAGACAGCCTACAGGGAGGAGGTGAGGGACCTGGTAGAGTGGTGCCATGAAAATAACCTCTCTCTCAATGTCAACAAAATGAAAGAGTGGACTTGTGGACTTCAGGAGACAGCAGAGAGAGCATGCCCCCATCCACATCGACAGAGCTGCAGTAGCGTACACATCACTGACAATCTGAAATGGTCCACCCACACAGACAGTGTGGCGAAGAAGGCGCAACAGCGCCTCTTCAACCTCAGGAGGCTGAAGAAATTTAACTTGGCCCATAAGACCCTTTACAGATGCACCATGGAGAGCATCCTGTTGGGCTGTATCACCGCCTGATACGGCAACGGCACCGTCCGCAAGGGGGTGGTGAGAGAATGCCAAGAGTGTGCAAAGCTGCCATCAAGGAAAAGGGTGGCTACTTTGAAGAACATAAAATATAAAATATATTTTGATTTGTTTAACACTTTATTGATTACTACATGATTCCATATGTGTTATTTCATAGTTTTGATGTCTTCACTATTATTCTACAATGTAGAAAATAGTAAAAATAAAGAAAAACCATTGAGTAGGTGTGTCCAAACTCTGGACTGGTACTGTATATATACTACCGTTCAAAAGTTTGGGGTCACTTAGAAATGTCCTTGTTTTTGAAAGAAAAGCTAAAACAATTATCCATTTAAATAACATCAAATTGATCAGAAATACAGTGTAGACATTGTTAATGTTGTAAATGACTATTGTAGCTGGAAACAACAGATTTTTTATGGAATATCTACATATGCGTACAGAGACCCATTATCAGCAACCATCACTCCTTTGTTCCAATGGCACGTTGTGTTAGATAATCCAAGTTTATCATTTTAAAAGGCTAATTGATCATTAGAAAACCCTTTTGCAATTATGTTAGCACAGCTGAAAACTGTTGTTCTGATTAATGAAGCAATAAAACTGGCCTTCTTTAGACAAGTTGAGTATCTGGAGCATCAGCATTTGTGGGTTCAATTACAGGCTCAAAATGGCCAGAAACAAAGAACTTTCTTCTGAAACTCGTCAGTCTATTCTTGTTCTGAGAAATGAAGGCTATTCCAAACTTTTGAACGGTAGTATATATATATATATATATATATATATATATATATATATATATATATATATATATTATACGTACTATATTTCTTAATTCCATTATTTTACTTTTAGACGTGTGTGTGTATTGTTCTGTATTGTTAGACATTACTGCACTGTTTGAACTAGGAACACAAGAATTTCGCTACACCCGCAACAACACCTACTAAACATGTGTATGCGACCAATAAAATGTGATTTGATTTTAAATGAATAAATGAATTGTCATTGGATTTAGGTGGTAGCACAAAATGACTGCTATTACGACCCCTACGATCTCTCTCACACAAACGCACTCATGCACACTCTCTCAGACATGCACACGCACACACAGACAATGAAAAGCATTGCCTTCAGTTGGACAACTGACTAGGTATCCCCCTTTCCCCTTTCCCCATCCGCTATACCTCTGCCAGGTAACTCTGTTTTCTGCTTCCTCTCTCTCTCTCCCCTCCCCATCTCTCCCTTCTATCTCTCTACCTCTCGCTCCTCTCTACCGTCACTTTACACCACAGAGGGCTAAGGATGAGCGATGGGCGAACACAACAAACGGAGTGTGGAAAACAAACAATAGACTCCCTCCTGCCCACCTCGGTGCCACTCACACATATGTTTAGTTATTATTAGCAGATGCCATTATCCACCAGGGATAGTAGTGATTATACTGATAGTGTGTGTGTTATTGCGTTTTTGGTGTAAGGGTGAGTGTGTCTGTGCATGCCAGGGTTTCCGGCCAATTGTCCGGAATAAGATACAAAATCCTACTGCTAAATAATGCTTTTGAGCTTTTTAATTATGGAAATACCAGTTGATGTAAATACATTTGACTGGTCATGCTCATCGGTCTATGGGTTAATTTGCATAATTTTGTGGAATACAGAGCATACAGAGCCTTTGAGCGGAAAATCTGTCAGACAGCGCATTATTGTCAAAAAACAAACTTGCCAAAAAACGATTTTCAACACACGATTGCATTTAGAATTGTTGCTAAATGATTGGCCTTATAAATGCGCCCAATCATTGCGCAACAATTCTAAATGCAATCGTGTGTTAAAAATCGTCTTTTGACAAGTTTGTTTTTGGACAATAATTTCCTCCAGTTTAGATGAACGTCATATTCGTATTTGTGTCTCCCCTTCTCGTAGTCCTATTATATTTTCAAACATAGTTTTTATAGATCTGTTTGTCAGTCAGCAGAGCACTGTACCCTGAAATTTGTTGTATAAAAAAAATATTTTGCTAATCTCTCAATCAGGGGTTGGAACCGGTTCAGGGTACAGAACTGAAAACCGAGACATTTTTAGAGGAACAGAACTGAGAAACAAAGTGTTCGATAGTGTTCTGGAACAGAACCGTTATTTTAAAATCATAGGAACCGGTTAATAACATTATTTTACGTTCCGGTCAGTTTTTTTCCAGTCCCACAAAATATGCAACAAAGCCCTCACTGTCACTCAGATGTCCATCTGCCCGCCAGCTGAAAATCTTTGCCAGTGTGTGTGCAGGCTATCTGCCCCTCCCCCTCTATCCGAAGCATGCATAGTGTCACATCTGCTCCTACTACGCCCTCTGGTGTCTTCTTGACCTGCAGTTACTCCCCCTGTACTCTCTCTCTCTCTCCCTCTCTCTCTCTGTGTGATTGTATGGTTGAAGACAGGTGTGCTGGAATTAGAGCAGATCCCTACCAGCTGCAACTCGTTCCATAATCAAGACCTCTACAAATACTCAGTCCTGCCACTTCCATTCTGCCAGATTGTAATCTCTGCTCAGTCAGTTCATGATTCTAGGCATTTATGATTATTCAAGATCCTGTTACTCTGCTGTGCCTGTTTCCCTGCCTGATACCGTTTATCCTCTCATTGCAGTTACCGCTCTGTCTCTGTCTCCTGTTCCACATCTCACCACCCAACTATCTTGCTCTGGATTTTAATCACCACCACTACCTTGGATTCCCCTCAGGACCTGTTTACCCTGTTCTACTCAGCTAACTCCAACCTCAGTCTCCACATCTGGTTTTTCTGCAACTCATCCGAGCGTCCCTGGATCTGCACTCCATATCTCTCTGTGTAACGATAAATATTTTGGTTCATTCATCCCTGTTTCTGTCACGATTTCTGCCGAAGTCGGTTCCTCTCCTTGTTTGGGCGGTGTTCGGAGTTCGACGTCACCGGTCTTCTAGCCATCGCCGATCCATTTTTCATGTTCCATTTGTTTTGTCTTGTTTTCACACTCACCTGGTTTCAATTCCCTAATTACATGTTGTATATTTTCCCTCTGTTTCCCCCCTGTCCTTGTCGGGAATTGTTTATTGTAAGTTCTTGTGCTATGTGTTACTGGTGCGCTACGGGTTTTGTACCCATGTGTTTGTTCTTTTCTATGCCGTTAGTTTTATATATTAAACTGCTCAGGCTATTCACCAAGTTCTGCTCTCCTGCGTTTGACTTCCCTGCCACCAGTTACGCACCCCTTACAGTTTCCTCATCTGAGTCTGCTCTTGGGTTTCCCTGTGTCGCTCCGCCTAAGGCTACTGACGTTACAGGCGTGATTCAGAAATGAGCTACAGATTTTTAATTAGAGAACACTGGATTAACGTTTGCAATGCTAGTTAAGGATACTAAAGTTACTACTATTCACATTGGATGTATTAACTACAAAAAGGTAAGACATGTTTTTATTTTAATTCTGGTGCCGCTCTGTACACACACGCTTGTTAGCTAGCTAGCTCTGGTCTAGCTCTCAAACTCTAGGCGGCATTATGTGTAATGGAACTGAGAGTCATGATCAAGGGCTAGCTCTGATCCAACATTAGTTAAGCCAACTCTCTGAAGTTCAAAGTTTGTTCATAGAAGCCGCTCCTCCGAAGGTATAATTTGGTGGGCCTAATTCAGATTCATGTCATATTACATTTTTTGGGGGGGGTTGAACCAGTTAACTTTATTTTGCTCGTCAGAACAAAAAAAAATAATGGTTCTGTTAAGAACGAAACGATTGGTAAATAAATTTGGTTCCAGCCTCTGGTCTCCAATCACATAAATTGTAGAAGAATCGCATGAAATGTGTTTTCCCATGCCAAGAAATAAGAAACGTATCTGACGTTGCCTATAGACATTGAACAGGCTTTTTTGCGAACAGGGATTGAGTTATATTATTAGCCTTAATTATGACTATCCAATCTACTCATCAGATGACGAGTAGTAGGCTATCTTACATAAGTCTGCAAAAGCGATTGTAAAAGGTTTATAAAGGTGCATTTTTATGGTGAAAAGTAAATGTTGACCGTTATTCTAACATCTTCAATGTGTGCGGTAAGGACGCACCGTCATTGCATTCGACTTGCATGTTCTGTTAAGATTAATTAGCATAATCGAAAAGTGATTTTTGTCATTCTGAGCACCGAAGGTGGACGCCCTAAACAGGTTATGCACCCAATGAATATGGATCCGGTAAAACATTTTCATAACGGAAACCCTGGTGCATATGTGTGCATGTGTGGGACAGCAGTACACAGCAGGACGCCAGCCTTTAAATCACCGGACACACTGTCTGCCAATGTTGGGCCAACGTCTAACAAACAATGACTCGTTAAAAGTAAAATACCAGACAGCGGTGGCTTTGATCAAAGGAAAACTATGACAGGCGACACCCCCCCCCCCCCCCACTAAAACTAGAGGGAAGAAAATAAGAGGGACAATAAGACACATCAGTAAAGATACAGTGCCTTCAGAAAGTATTCATACCGCTTGACTTATTCCACATTTTATTGTGTTACAGCCTGAATTCAAAATGGATTAAATAGATTTTTTTCTCACCCATCTATACACAAAATCACATAATGACAGAGTGAAAACCTTTTTTACGATTTTTTTGCAAATGTATTGAAAATTAAATACAGAAATATCTCATTTACATAAGTATTCATACCCCAGGGTCAATACTTTGTAGAAGCACCTTTGGCAGCGATTACAGCGGTGAGTCTTTCTGGGTAAGTCTCTAAGAGCTTTCCACCCTTGGATTGTGCAACATTTGCCATTATTCTTTAAAAAAAATCTTCAAGCTCTGTCAAATTGGTTGTTGATCATTACTAGATAACCATTTTCAGGTCTTGCCATAGATTTTCAAGTAGATTTAAGTCAAACTCAGGAACATTCACTGTCTTTAGGTTATTGTCCTGCTGAAAGATGAATTCAACTCCCAGTGTCTGGTGGAAAGCAGACTAAGCCAGGTTTTCCTCTAGGATTTTGCCTGTGCTTAGCTCCATTCCGTTTATTTTTTTATCATGAAAAACTCCCCAGTCCTTAACGATTAGAAGCATACCCATAACATGATGTAGCCACCACTATGCTTGAAAATATGGAGAGTGGTACTAAGTAATGTGTTGTATTGGATTTTCCCCAAACATAACACTTTGTATTCAGGACAAAAAGTTAATTGCTTTGCCACTTTTTTTTGCAGTATTACTTTAGTAGTGCCTTGTGGCAAATAGAATGCGTGTTTTTTAAATATTTTTATTCTGTACAGTTGTCCTTCTTTTCACACTGTCTATTAGATTAGTATTGTGGTGACTGGGTGTATTGACACATGATCCAAACTGTAATTAGTAACTTCACCAAGCTCAAAGGGATATTCAATGTCTGTTTTTTTTTTTTTTTTTTTTAATCTATCTACCAATAGGTGCCCTTCTGAACTTATTTAGGCTTGCCATGACAAAAGGGTTGAATACTTAAGACATTTCACCTTTTCATTTTTTATTAATTTGTAATTCCTCTTTGACTTTATGGGGTAATGTGTATAGGCCAGTGACCCAAAAATATCAATTTAATCCATTTGAAATTCAGGCTGTAACACAACAACGTTGGGGCTGCTGAGAATATGGATGTCAGCATTGCCTGTGCTTTCCTCATTAGCGTCCCACTCTGTACATGGCATCAGGCCATATAAATTGCAGCCATTACTCCTCCGCTCGGGCTAGGTAGGGCTATTTATTTGAATATATTTTGCTGCTGCTGTGTATTATCCGCCGTGATTCTATTTGTCTGTGCCCATGGTGTGATGGGGATGGGGGGGAGGGGAGGGAAGATGAGTGATGGGGCTGGAGACAGGGCTGGTTTTGCTTGGCTGACAAACTGGGGCAAGAGATGGAGGGAGGGGATGGAGGGAGGAGGTGTTGGAGATGCGATGCTGCTACGACCATCGCCAGAGGACACAATTTACAGCACCTGTTGGGTGTGATTGATCAAAGGGAAAGGAGAGGGGTAATACTGTGTGGTGTGACACTGACTGGATTGAGGGATGGAAGGGAGGAGGGGACAAGGGGTTAAGACAAGAGACATAAAGAGAGATGGAGCGCAAGAGAGAGATATGGGGATATTGGGGCAGGGAGGGTAATAAAGACAGAGAGAGCGAGATGGAGTACGAGACAGGGATAGGGGGATATTGGGGTAGGGAGGGTAATAAAGACAGAGGGAGAGAGAGAGAAACTAAAGGCGCCAGAAACAGAGGCATTGAGAAGATGGGACGCGACTAGAATAAAGAAAAAGAGAGAAGGGCAGTGGTGGAGAGAGATTCTACAAACAGAAACACATACAAGGCCCTCCTTTATCCTTCCTTCGGCAAATCTGACCATGACTCCCTTTTCCCGCTTGCTGTTTACAAATATAAGGTCAAACATTAGGTACCAGTGATGCGTTCAATTGTTTTGCTAGTACAGACTGGGATATTTTCCGGGATTTATCCGATAACATTGAGGAGTTTACCACAAAAGTCACGGGCTTCATCAATAAGTGCATAGACAATGTCATCCCCACAGTGACTATAAGAATGTATCCAAACTAAAAACCATGGATTACAGGCAATATCCACGCTGGGCTAAAGGCTTGAGCACCTGCTTACAATGAAATGGACACGGAAATGGACACATACAAGAAATCTTGCTACAACCTCCGACAAGACATCAAACATGCAAAAGGACAATATAGGAGGAGGGTGGAATCTTGTTACACTGGCTACGACACTCGGCGTATGTGGCAGGGCTTGCAGGTGATAACAGATTACAAAGGGAAACCCAGCCATGAGTTGCCCAGGAGGAATATAACACTGTGCCTTGCGTGAAAGCCCCTGTTTTTCCGGATGACTGTGTGATCTTGCTCTCCGTGGCCGATGTGAGCAAAACATTTAAACAGGTTAACAATGACAAGACGGAATACCAAGACCGGCTGGCAGGTGTCTTCACAAACATTTTCAATCTCTCCTTGTCCCAGTCTGTAATGCCAATGTGTTTCAAGCTGACCACCATTGTCCCTATTCCCAAGAGCTCCAAGGTACCTTGGCTAAATGACTATCGCCCTGTAGCACTCACATCGGTAATTATGAAGTGCTTTGAAAGGCTGGTCATGACACATAAACACCATCATCCCAGACACCCTAGACCGACTCCAATTCACATACCACCACAACAGATCCACAGATGACGCAATCTTAATTGCACTTCACACCGCACTCTCCCACCTGGACAAGAGGGTAAATAACTACGTGAGAATGCTGTTCATAGACTACAGCTCAGCGTTCAACACCATAGTCCTCTCCAAGCTCATCACTAAACTATGGTCCCTCTTCGACTGGATGCTGGACTTCCTGACGGGCCGTCCCCAGGTGGTGAGGGTAGGCAACAACACCTCCGCCACGCTGACCCTCAACAAGGGGGCTCCTCAGGGGTGTCTGCTTAGTCTCCTCCTGTGCGCCCTGTTCACCCACGACTGCGTGGCCACGCACGACTACAACACCATCATCAAGTTTGCTGACGACATAACGGTGATAGGCCTGATCACCAACAGCGATGAGTCAGCCTACAGGGAGGAGGTCAGAGACTTAGCAGTGACGTGCCAGGAAAACAACTTCTCCCTCAACGTCAGTAAGACCAAGGAGCTGATCATGGACTACAGGAGAAAGAGGGAAGAGCATACCTTCATCCACATCGACGGGGCTGTTGTGGAGCGGGTCAAAAGCTTCAAGTTCCTTGGTGTCCACATCACTAAGGACTTAACATGGTCCACACACACCCGCACAGTAGTGAAGAGGGCACGATAGCGCCTCTTCCCCCTCAGGAGGCTGAAAAGATTTGGCATGGGCCTGTCATGCCAAATAGTATCCTCCTGACAAAAGTGCCTACCTCAGCAAGGCCTAGTCAGCTAGCCAGCTACAGCCAGCAAGCTAGCCAGACAGTTTTATTTTGATAACATTAGCTAGCTAGATACTGCAACTGTTCAATGGCATCCCTCAAGGAGATTTTATTTTATCTTTCCAACAGGTGAAGTACTATGAAGGCACCACTGATCTCGATCACAACTTGCAGACTTGTTTACGCTGTTGTGCGTTTTTGTTGCCGTTTTTACTTTGCTACCTGACGGTTTTTACTTTTTCATTACCGTATATTTTTACTTTTTCCCTCACTCAACTTTTTTTTCATTCAACTTTCCTACCCCGGAGGTTTTATCTGGACATGGTTCGTCAGGACTTCAAACAGCCGAAGCTAAGTAACATTAACATGATGCCTTCTAATTGCAGTCGTTGTACTCATAATATACAGGAGAACGATCGCCTTACGGCAAGGATAGCTGTGCTGCAAGCCCAGCTTCAGACGCAATCGTTAGGCAAGGGTCATTTCAGTGTAGGAAAGGATGAAACAGCGTCTGTGCCACCAGCAAGTACAGATAGTAACGTTAGTATAAACCCCCTCGCACGGTCCCCGCAGCCGGACATCTTTCTCATGGCTTCTGGAGGGAAACGCTGTAGGAATGCTCAACCGGTGTCGCTTATTCAGCCGACAGAAACTTTCAACCGGTTCTCCCCATTAAGCGAGTCGGAGTCGGAGGCCGAGACTTCTCTGGTCTCTGCTCCTCCCGTTGTGGGGTCTGAGACGCCGACGGCTCCCACCATTAGCTCTGACAAATTGAAAACCCTAGTCATTGGCGACTCCATTACCCGCAGTATTAGACTTAAAACTAATCATCCAGCGATCATACACTGTTTACCAGGGGGCAGGGCTACCGACGTTAAGGCTAATCTAAAGACGGTGCTGGCTAAAGCTAAAACTGGCGAGTGTAGAGAGTATAGAGATATTGTTATCCACGTCGGCACCAACGATGTTAGGATGAAACAGTCAGAGGTCACCAAGCGCAATATAGCTTCAGCGTGTAAATCAGCTAGAAAGATGTGTCGGCATCGAGTAATTGTCTCTGGCCCCCTCCCAGTTAGGGGGAGTGATGAGCTCTACAGCAGACTCTCACAACTCAATCGCTGGATGAAAACTGTTTTCTGCCCCTCCCAAAAGATAGAATTTGTAGATAACTGGCCCTCTTTCTGGGATTCACCCACAAACAGGACCAAGCCTGGCCTGCTGAGGAGTGACGGACTCCATCCTAGCTGGAGGGGTGCTCTCATCTTATCTACGAACATAGACAGGGCTCTAACTCCTCTAGCTCCACAATGAAATAGGGTGCAGGCCAGGCAACAGGCTGTTAGCCAGCCTGCCAGCTTAGTGGAGTCTGCCACGAGCACAGTTAGCGTAGTCAGCTCAGCTTTCCCCATTGAGACCGTGTCTGTGCCTCGATCTTGGTTGGGCAAAATTAAAAATGGCGGTGTTCGCTTCAGTAATCTTACTAGTATAAAGACCTCCTCCATTCCTGCCATTATTGAAAGAGATTGTGATCCTTCACATCTCAAAATTGGGTTACTTAATGTTAGATCCCTCACTTCCAAGGCAGTTATAGTCAATGAACTAATCACTGATCATAATCTTGATGTGATTGGCCTGACTGAAACATGGCTTAAGCCTGATGAATTTACTGTGTTAAATGAGGCCTCACCCCCTGGTTACACTAGTGACCAAACCCCCCGTGCATCCGGCAAAGGCGGAGGTGTTGCTAACATTTACGATAGCAAATTTCAATTTACAAAAAAAAAAACAATGACGTTTTCGTCTTTTGAGCTTCTAGTCATGAAATCTATGCAGCCTACTCAATCACTTTTTATAGCTACTGTTTACAGGCCTCCTGGGCCATATGCAGTGTTCCTTACTGAGTTCCCTGAATTCCTATCGGATCTTGTAGTCATAGCAGATAATATTCTAATTTTTGGTGACTTTAACATTCACATGGAAAAGTCCACAGACCCACTCCAAAAGGCTTTCGGAGCCATCATCGACTCAGTGGGTTTTGTCCAACATGTCTCTGGACCTACTCACTGCCACAGTCATACTCTGGACCTAGTTTTGTCCCATGGAATAAATGTTGTGGATCTTAATGTTTTTCCTCATAATCCTGGATTATCGGACCACCATTTTATTGCGTTTACAATTGCGACAAATAATCTGCTCAGACCCCAACCAAGGAAGATTAAAAGTCGTGCTATAAATTCTCAGACAACCCAAAGATTCCTTGATGCCCTTCCAGACTCCCTCTGCCTACCCAAGGACGTCAGAGGACAAGAATCAGTTAACCACCTAACCGAGGAACTCAATTCAACCTTGCGCAATACCCTAGATGCAGTTGCACCCCTAAAAATTAAAAACATCTGTCATAAGAAACTAGCTCCCTGGTATACAGAAAATACACGAGCTCTGAAGCAAGCTTCCAGAAAATTGGAACGGAAATGGCGCCACACTAAACTGGAAGTCTTCCGACTAGCTTGGAAAGACAGTACCGTGCAGTATCGAAGAGCCCTCACTGCTGCACGATCATCCTATTTTTCCAACTTAATTGAGGAAAATAAGAACAATCCGAAATTTCTTTTTGACACTGTCGCAAAGCTAACTAAAAAGCAGCATTCGCAAATGGAGGATGGCTTTCACTTCAGCAGTAATAAATTTATGAACTTTTTTGAGGAAAAGATCATGATCATTAGAAAGCAAATTACGGACTCCTCTTTAAATCTGGGTATTCCTCCAGGGCTTCATTGTCCAGAGTCTGCACAACTCTGCCAGGACCTTGGCTCAAGGGAGATACTAAAGTGTTTTAGTACTATATCTCTTGACACAATGATGAAAATAATCATGGCCTCCAAACCCTCAAGCTGCATACTGGACCCTATTCCAACTAAACTACTGAAAGAGCTGCTTCCTGTGCTTGGCCCTCCTATGTTGAACATAATAAACGGCTCTCTATCCACCGGATGTGTACCAAGCTCACTAAAAGTGGCAGTAATAAAGCCTCTCTTGAAAAAGCCGAATCTTGACCCAGAAATTATAAAAAACTATCGGCCTATATCGAATCTTCCATTCCTCTCAAAAATTTTAGAAAAAGTTGTTGCGCAGCAACTCACTGCCTTCCTGAAGACAAACAATGTATACGAAACGCTTCAGTCTGGTTTTAGACCCCATCATAGCACTGAGACTGCACTTGTGAAGGTGGTAAATGACCTTTTAATGACGTCAGACCGAGGCTCTGCATCTGTCCTCATGCTCCTAGATCTTAGTGCCGCTTTTGATACCATCGATCACCACATTCTTTTGGAGAGATTGGAAACCCAAATTGGTCTACATGGACAAGTTCTGGCCTGGTTTAGATCTTATCTGTCGGAAAGATATCAGTTTGTCTCTGTGAATGGTTCGTCCTCTGACAAATCAATTGTAAATTTCGGTGTTCCTCAAGGTTCCGTTCTAGGACCACTATTGTTTTCACTATATATTTTACCTCTTGGGGATGTCATTCGAAAACATAATGTTAAATTTCACTGCTATGCGGACGACACACAGCTGTACATTTCAATGAAACATGGTGAAGCCCCAAAATTGCTCTCGCTAGAAGCCTGTGTTTCAGACATAAGGAAGTGGATGGCTGCAAATTTTCTACTTTTAAACTCGGACAAAACAGAGATGCTTGTCCTAGGTCCCAAGAAACAAAGAGATCTTCTGTTGAATCTGACAATTAATCTGGATGGTTGTACAGTCGTCTCAAATAAAACTGTGAAGGACCTCGGCGTTACTCTGGACCCTGATCTCTCTTTTGAAGAACATATCAAGACTGCTTCAAGGACAGCTTTTTTCCATCTACGTAACATTGCAAAAATCAGAAACTTTCTGTCCAAAAATGACGCAGAAAAATTAATCCATGCTTTTGTTACTTCTAGGCTCGACTACTGCAATGCTCTACTTTCCGGCTACCCGGATAAAGCACTAAACAAACTTCAGTTAGTGCTAAATACGGCTGCTAGAATCCTGACTAGAACCAAAAAATTTGATCATATTACTCCAGTGCTAGCTTCCCTACACTGGCTTCCTGTTAAGGCAAGGGCTGATTTCAAGGTTTTACTGCTAACCTACAAAGCATTACATGGGCTTGCTCCTACCTATCTTTCCGATTTGGTCCTGCCGTACATACCTACACGTACGCTACGGTCACAAGACGCAGGCCTCCTAATTGTCCCTAGAATTTCTAAGCAAACGGCTGGAGGTAGAGCTTTCTCCTATAGAGCTCCATTTTTATGGAATGGTCTGCCTACCCATGTGAGAGACGCAGACTCAGTCTCAACCTTTAAGTCTTTACTGAAGACTTATCTCTTCAGTAGGTCCTATGATTAAGTATAGTCTGGCCCAGGAGTGTGAAGGTGAACGGAAAGGCTGGAGCAACGAACCGCCCTTGCTGTCTCTGCCTTGTCGGTTCCCCTCTTCCCACTGGGATTCTCTGCCTCTAACCCTTTTACAGGGGCTGAGTCACTGACTTACTGGTGTTCTTCCATGCCGTCCATGGGAGGGGTGCGTCACTTGAGTAGGTTGAACCACTGACGTGGTCTTCCTGTCTGGGTTGGCGCCCCCCCCTTGGGTTGTGCCGTGGCGGACATCTTTGTGGGCTATACTCGGCCTTGTCTTCGGACGGTAAGTTGGTGGTTGTAGATATCCCTCTAGTGGTGTGGGGGCTGTGCTTTGGCAAAGTGGGTGGGGTTATATCCTGCCTGTTTGGCCCTGTCCGGGGGTATCATCGGATGGGGCCACAGTGTCTTCTGATCCCTCCTGTCTCAGCCTCCAGTATTTATGCTGCAGTAGTTTATGTGTCGGGGGGCTAGGGTCAGTCTGTTACATCTGGAGTATTCTCTTGTCTTATCCGGTGTCCTGTGTGAATGTAAATATGCTCTCTCTAATTCTCTCTTTCTTTCTTTCTTTCTCTCGGAGGACCTGAGCCCTAGGACTACCTGGCATGATGACTCCTTGCTGTCCCCAGTCCACCTGGCCATGCTGCTGCTCCAGTTTCAACTGTTCTGCCTGCGGCTACGGAACCCTGACCTGTTCACCGGACGTGCTTGTTGCACCCTCGACAATTACTATGATTATTATTATTTGACCATGCTGGTCATTTACGAACATTTTAACATCTTGACCATGTTCTGTTATAATATCCACCCGGCACAGCCAGAAGAGGACTGGCCACCCCTCATAGCCTGGTTCCTCTCTAGGTTTCTTCCTAGGTTTTTGGCCTTTCTCAGGAGTTTTTCCTAGGGAGTTTTTCCCAGCCACCGTGCTTCTTTCACATGCATTGCTTGCTGTTTGGGGTTTTAGGCTGGGTTTCTGTACAGCACTTTGAGATTTCAGCTGATGTACGAAGGGCTATATAAATAAATTTGATTTGATTTGATTTGATTTGACATGATTCGCAACATTCATAGAAATTCACAATTCAGTGTAACGTTAAGCAGTTTTATTAGATAACTGGACCATTTTTCAACAACCATTTTCCATCTAGTTAGTTGGTCATCTACATGTTGCTAGCTATACATACAGTTCAGTGGAGGTTGTTGAGTGGAGGACGGCTCATAACAATGTCTGGAATGGAGTAAATGGAATGGTATCAAACACTAGCACTGCAAACACTCAGAACAAAGAGAGCAGCAGTGCCTGGACTTTGCAGTCTACCTCTTCAAGTCCCCCTTCTGAGACTGACTGCCTGCTGAGAACAAGTGACAGGCAGAACCTCCCACCCACACAGCAATCATCTCCTCAAAATTCCACACACCAGAATTCAGTATTTTAGTCTATGATTGCCATGTGAGAGTACAAAGAAATCTGTGGAAAAAAATGAATGGCACAACTGGACCAAAATCTTAAACATTGGCAGGTTAGTTTTCACAGCTGTTTCACAAGGTGTTAATTATTGTAAGTTGTAAGGTATCCTTTAATGGTTTTTACTTGTTTCACATTATTCATTGTTGTATCCTAGGACCTACAATAGATACATATATATTCAACCAGAGGGGTGTACTAATAAGCTATGTGAGAAAAAAAAATATCAGAATAGAGGACTACTAATAAGGGAAGGGCAGGTTAAAACCTGTTGGGGATAGGGGGCAGTATTTGCACGGCCGGATAAAAAAACGTACCCGATTTAATCTGGTTACTACTCCTGCCCAGTAACTAGAATATGCATATAATTAGTAGATTTGGATAGAAAACACTCTAAAGTTTCTAAAACTGTTTGAATGGTGTCTGTGAGTACAACAGAACTCATATGGCAGGCCAAAACCTGAGAAGATTCCATGCAGGAAGTGGAAATCTGATTTGTGGAATCACCTTCAACACTTTGCCTATGAAACACACCGTGAGTTAGGATTCATTTAGCACTTCCTAAGGCTTCCACTAGATGTCAACAGTCTTTACAAAGTGGTTTGAGTCTTCTCCGGTAGAAACTGACCGAAAGAGAGGCTTGGAAAGTTGGTCACAGGGGGAGGGCCATTACTACTATGACGCGGGCGCCCATGGGTACCCTCTCATTCCGAAACGTTTAGTAAGACAATGCAATCGTCCGCCTTGAATATTATTGAAGCTCTGGTTGAAAAAGGCCCTAAAGATTTATGTTATACAACGTTTGACATGTTTGAACGAACGTAAATATATATTTTTTTGCACATTCGTGATGACAAGTCCCGCGCGCCTCGTACATTATGAGTAGCCTTCGGAACGCGCTAACAAGAAGGAGCTATTGGGACATAAATTATTAACTTTTTCGAACAAAACTACATTTGTTGTGGACCTGGGATTCCTGGAAGTGCCTTCTGATGAAGATAATCAAAGGTAAGGGAATATTTAATAGTATATTTGATTTTAGATGGTTCCAAGATGGCGCTAACATGTATCGCCTAGCCTATTTTTCTGAGCATACCACCTCGTTTATTGCAAAGTGTGATTTCCCAGTAAAGTTATTTTTAAATCTGGCAATGCGGTTGCATTCACGAGATGTTAATCTATAATTCTTTGAATGACAATATTACATTTTAACAATGTTTTCGAATAGTAATTTTGTAAATTGTAGCGCTGATCCACCGGAAGCATTTGAGGGAAAATATTTTCTGAACGTCACGCGCCGATGTAAAATGCTGTTTTTATATATAAATATGAACTTTATCGAACAAAAAATGCATGTATTGTGTAACATGATGTCCTAGGAGTGTCATCTGATGAAGATTGTCCAAGGTTAGTGCTGCATTTAGCTGTGTTTTGGGTATTTGTGATGCATGCTAGTTGCTTTGAAAATGGCAGTGTGATTTTTTTTGGCAGAGTACTCTCCTAACATAATCTAATGTTTTGCTTTTGCTGTAAAGCCTTTTTGAAATCAGACAACGTGGTTCGATTCAGGAGAGGTGTATCTATAAAATGGTGTAAAATAGTCATATGTTTGAGAAATTGAAGTTATAGCATTTATGAGGTATTTGTATTTCGCGCGACACGATTCCACTGGCTGTTGACTAGGGTCGGCCCACGTTCCCAGACAGGTTAAAATGAAAACATGACAGCCAGACAAGCCAGTGTATGAATCAAACGGATTTGCATATGAACGGACTGGAAATGAGCCGACTTTGTGACCTGTAAGGTTAGTAACTTTAATGTGTCAAGCAGATTACACATTTTATTTGCCATTTCTGAAACATAGCCACGTTTAAGACATAGATTTCATGTTGTAATGTTATAACAAGGTACCCAAAAGTAGTTTGAAGTAATGTTTTCATTTTATTAGCTAAACAGAACTTGTTTAAACAGCGAAGTTGTCACGGAAATCAGCCTTGTTTGCATATCGATGATGGAAATAACGTAATTTAGGCTGTAATGATCTCCAAAATTCTAATCATTAGGTCATCACACCGCTTATATAGCAACGGACGCCATTAGTTTACCGTATCCCATTGTGACACAGAGGGGCAACTTTTTGGCCGGGGGACATTATTTGGCATGACAGGCCCTCAGATCCTCAACATGTTCTACAGCTGCACCATCTTGACTATGACATTTGCACCGTCCTTGACCGCAAAGCGCTACAGAGGGTGGTGTTGACAGCCCAGTACAAAGACTCCAGCCACCCAAGCCATAGACTGTTCACTCTGCTACCGTCCAGCAAACGAGACAGCTTCTACCCCAAAGCCATAAGACTGCTAAATAGCCAGATTGCTAAATAGTCAATTCATGTTACCCGAACAATCTGCATTGACTCTATCTTGCACTGACCCTAAGCACACTCACTAGACTTCACAGTGCATTCGGAAAGTATTCAGACCCCTTCACTTTTTCCACATTTTGTTACGTTACAGCCTTATTCTAAAATGTATTAAAAAAAAATGTAATCCCTCATCAATCTACACACGATACCCCATAATGACAAAGCAAAAACAGGTTTTTAGAAATGTTTGCAAATGTATAAAAATGTCAAAAGTATTCAGACAATTTACACAGCAATTTGTTGAAGCACCGTTGGGAGCGACTACAGCCTCAAGTCTTCTTGCAAGAAATGCTGTGTGCCTTTCCAAATCATGTCCAATTAATTGAATTTACCACAGGTGGACTCAAATCAAGTTGTAGAAACATCTCAAGGATGATCAATGGAAACAGGATGTACCTGAGCTCAATTTAAGGTCTCATAGCAAAGAGTCTGAATACTTAGGTATACAAGGTATTTCTGTTTTTTGTTTTTCTTAAAAGTCTGTTTTCGCTTTCTCATTATGGGGTATTGTGTATAGATTGATGAGGGGAAAAAAATATTTCCTCCATTTTAGAATAAGGCTGTAACGTAACAAAATATTAAAAGTGAAGGGCTATGAATACTTTCCAAATGCACTGAATATACATACACACACTTTTGCACTCCTCCTTTGCTGATGCTATTCTGTTCTTTATTTTACTTGTATTATTATCTATCCAGATGCCTAGTCACGTTACCCTGCCTTTGTGTACATATCTACATCTAATACTTCTGCACATTATTTATTTCACTAGGCAAGTCAGTTAAGAACAAATTCTTATTTACAAAGACAGCCTAGGAACAGTGGGTCAACTGCCTTGTTCAGGGGGCAGAACATCAGATTTTTACCTTGTTAGCTCGGGGATTCGATCTAGCAACATTTCGGTTACTGGTCCAACACTCTAACCACTAGGCTACCTGCCGCCACATTGATCTGGTACTTGTACTCCCTGTATATTTCTCCATTCTTGTGTATTTTATTCCTCTTGTGTTAGTTACTATTTTATTTTGTATTATTATTATTAAACTCTGCATCGTTGGGAAAGGTTCGTAAGCAAGCATTTCACTGTAAAGTCTATACCAGTTGTATTTGGTGCATGGGATGAATACAATTTGATTTGATGAGAGAGAGAGAGAGAGAGAGAGAGGAAAAAGGAGCCTGATTCCCCCAGATGTTCTCATCAGGCGAGACAGAGGGCTCTGCTCCTTATCCCAGTGCGTTAGGGACTCCATCTGTGGAGGAATGAGATCAGTGGCTGACTTACTGGTGGAGGAAGTGCCTCTGTGTTGCCCTGAGGGCCTCCGACAGACAAGCAGCACACTGACTCACCACATAGGGATCTCTCTCTCTCTCTCTCCCTCTCTCTGCAGTTCTACTCTAACCTGCAGCACATCCAATCTGCTCACTGGCAATGAGAGAGTGTTTGTGTGTGTGTAGCGGGGAGGGGGGGGGGGTGTACTGTGTGTGAGTGTGTGTCTAAGAGAGAGAAAGTGTGAGTGTGTATGTGTGTGTATCGCTCTGTATGTGTGTGTGTGTGTGTGTACGTCAAGGTATGTGTGTGTGTACACGGCTCGATTACAAAGCCCTCAGACCCATTCCATCTCTCCATCCAGCTATCAGGCTATTCTCATCTCCCTCTCGTTCACTCAATCCCAGTTTTGACCACACAGAAGGAAAATCTCACATAATACTTGCCCACTAAATCTACTAGTGGACATTTCTGTAAACACTGGATTTCACAGGTGTAACAAAGGTGTTTCATTTCAACTAAAGACACCCTCAAAGGGTGCTTGTGGTTATAGGTCAAAACTGGCAAGCTACCGCAAGACAAAGACAGTAATGTGTGTGTGTGTCTCTGTGTGAGTGTTTTGGTACACAGCATTCTTACAGACAGTATAATAACAGGTCTAAATCGACAAGCTCCTGCAAAACAAAGACAGTGGTGTCTGTGTGTAGCATATGTGTGTGTCAGTGGAGGCTGGTGGGAGGAGCTATAGGAAGACGGGCTCATTGTAATGGCTGGGATCGAATAAACTGACGGTCTCATCCACATCAAACATATGGAAACCACATGTTTGACTCTGTTCCATTTATTCCATTCCAGCCATTACAATGAGCCCGTACTCCTACAGCTCCCCCCACCAGCCTCCACTGGTTTGTGTGTGTGTTTGTGTCTCTGTCTTTGTGTGTCTCACTAAACACTCGTAACATTCTAATCAGCCCTTTTATTTCAGACTGCCGCTGAGCCCCACGGGTGATCTCCGGTTGCACCCAAACCCAATCAACAACAGGCAGCGCCCAGGAAACTGTACGACAAGGAGACCTGATGGAGGACAAGGGAGTAGGGGGCAAACCTGATTAGGGCCTAGGAGTAGCAATGCTAGTGCTGATGCAGCGTGACTGTGATATGACTGTGATTCCACTAACCTGATTAGTGCACAGTGCTCCCTCTCCTGCCTTCACACCCGCAAGGCTTGATGGAAGCCAGTGCCCTGAGATAGGCTACACTACAGCAGCATGTTCTGGGTGTGATTTAAACGCTAGGGCGTAATGAACACAATCAACTCCTTGCTAGCTAGGCTAACTCCCTTGGTCCTTCCTTGGCGGGGTTGTGGAAGTGTGTGTATGTGTGTGTGTGCATGCCTGTGTGTCTGTGTGTGTGTGTTCTCTGCTTGTGTGTGTGTGACAAGGGATGTACTGTATCAGAGTGTTCATTAAAACAATCTGGCCCATTCCGTTCTGGCGTCAGAGCAATCTAGGCTGGCAGAATTAAACTCCCTGTGATAAACATTGCCTCCCAAATCTATATTTTATGACTGGTTCCAGGTGTGACAGAGGGGGCTACAGGAAGGTGTACTCCTACTACTGGGGTCTTGTGAGGAGAGAAGAAACTACTCTTTAATTAATGCTTTCTCTCTCTCTCGCTCTCCCTCTCTATTGCTATCATCTCTCTCCTCCTGTTTCTACATCCTTCTCTCTCTCTCGTATTTCTATCTACTTGTTTCTCTCTCTTTCTCCTCTTGTCTTGGTCCTTATCTCTCTCGCTTGTATTTCTCTGCCCTGGTTTCTCCATCCTCCTCACCCCTCTCTTCCGCTCTCCCTCCCACTTCCCTTGTATTCCCCACTTTTAAGTCCCCATGGAGAGGACACACTGCAAATTTCATAGCTGGTGAGACAGTGGTGCCTTCCACAAAGCATCTTCCACTCTGCAGAGACAAAGCTGTGGGAGTCATTGAGCTAAAATATGCCCTTTTGTGAATAATCAACAGACAAATCAATTTGTTCAACAAGCGAAGGATGGAGAGGAGAGAGGAGGACTGGAAAAGAGAGGTAGGACTGTGTTGGAGGAGGCGATGACGGAGTCCATTTCTCAACAGTCCTTTGTGTGGAGTACAAAACAAGGCAGGGAACAAAGACAGAGTGATAAAGCCAGAGTCTTATTGGAGGGAAAGGAAGGGAAGGCCTGCCTGCAGCCAGAGGTGGCCTGTCGTGCCCTATTCAATAAAGCGGCCATTTTATGACCTCACCTCAGGCCAGATTGTTTTTAATGCTCTCTCTCTCCACTCTCTAAAGCTCCATAACAGCTGCCACTCTCCCTCTCTCTGTCTGTCTCTCTCTTTCTCTCTCTCTCTGTATCCTGTCTGTCTGTCCGTCTGTCTGTCTTTGATATGGCTAATCTAAGGAAGCCAATAAAACATCCCTCAGATTAGCTTGTTCTTACTCTTCCTTTCATATCCCTCTGGATTTTTTGATTAATTTCACCATGTCAAATAAAATACAGTACCAGTCAAAAGTTTGGACACACCTAGTCATTCAAGGGTTTTCTTTATTGTTACTATTTTCTACATTGTAGAATAATAGTAAAGACAGCAAAACTATGAAATAACACATATGGAATCATGTAGTAACCAAAAAAGTGTTAACCTCTCTGGGCCAGTGGGACGTTAGCGTCCCACTCTATTCAACAGCCAGCGGAATCGCGTGCCGCGAAATACAAATACCTCAAAAATGCTATAACTTCAATTTCTCAAACATATGACTATTTTACACCATTTTAAAGATAAGACTCTCCTTAATCCAACCACGTTGTCCAATTTCAAAAAGGCTTTACAGCGAAAGCAAAACATTAGATTATGTCAGGAGAGTACCCTGCCAAAAATAATCACACAGTCATTTTCAAAGCAAGCATATATGTCACAAAAACCAAAACCACAGCTAAATGCAGCTCGAACATTTGATGATCTTCATCAGATGACACTCCTAGGACATTATGTTATACAATACATGCATGTTTTGTTCAATCAAGCTCATATTTATATCAAAAAACAGCTTTTTACATTAGCATGTGATGTTCAGAACTAGCATACCCACCGAAAACATCCGGTGAATTTACTAAATTACTCATGATAAATGTTGACAAAATACATAACAATTATTTTAAGAATTATAGATACAGAACTCCTTTATGCAATCGCTATGTCAGATTTTAAAATAGCTTTTCGGCGAAAGCACATTTTGCAATATTTTGAGTACATAGCTCGGCCATCACAGGCTAGATAATTTGACACCCAACAAGTTTGGGGCAACCTAAACTCAGAATTACTATTAGAAAAATTGGATTACCTTTGCTGTTCTTCGTCAGAATGCACTCCCAGGACTTCTACTTCAACAACAAATGTTGTTTTGGTTCCAAATAATCCATAGTTATATCCAAATACCTCCGTTTTGTTTGTGCGTTCAGGTCACTATCCGAAGGGTAACGCGCGAGCGCATTTCGTGACCAAAAATTTCTAAATATTCCATTACCGTACTTAGAAGCATGTCAAACGCTGTTTAAAATCAATTTTTATGCTATTTTTCTCGCAAAATAGCGATAATATTCCAACCGGACAACATTGTATTCATTCAAAGAGGGAAAGAAAAAAATAGAGAAGTCTCGTGAATGCGCATCTCAGTCTCACTGTCCCCAGGCAGGCCACTTACAAACTCTGCTGCTGTACTTTGCCCAGAGACAGGAGACACGTCAGTCCGCTTTCTGAATGCTTTAGAGAGCCAATGGAAGCCTTAGAAAGTGTCACGTAACAGCACAGATGCTGTAATTTCGATAGAGATGCAACAGAAGGACTACAAATTGTCAGACAGGCCACTTCCTGCATGGAATGCATGGAATCTTCTCAGGTTTCTGCCATATGAGTTCTGTTATACTCACAGACACCATTCAAACAGTTTTAGAAACTTTAGAGTGTTTTCTATCCAAATCTACTAATTATATGCATATTCTCATTTCTGGGCAAGAGTGGTAACCAGTTTAAATCGGGTACATTTTTTTTATCCGGCCGTGAAAATACTGCCCCCTAGCCCCAACAGGTTAAACAAATCAAAATATATTTTAGATTCTTCAAAGTAGCCACCTTTTGCCTTGATGACAGCTTTGCACACTCTTGGAATTCTCTCAACCAGCTTCACCTGGAATGCTTTTCCAACAGTCTTGAGGGAGTTCCCACATATGCTGAGCACTTGTTGGCTGCTTTTCCTTCACTCTGCAGTCCAACTCATCCCAAACCATCTCAATTGGGTTGAGGCCAGGTCATCTGATGCAGCACTCCATCACTCTCCTTCTTGGTAAAATAGCCCTTACACAGCCTGGAGGTGTGTTGGGTCATTGTCCTATTGAAAAACAAATGATAGTCCTACTATCCGCAAAACCAGATCGGATGTCGTATCGCTGCAGAATGCTGTGGTAGCCATGCTGGTTAAGTGTGCCTTGAATTCTAAATAAATCACTGACAGTGTCACCAGCAAAGCACCCCCACACCATCACACCTCCTCCTCCATGCTTCATGGTGGGAACCACACATGCGGAGATCATCCGTTCACCTACTCTGTGTCTCACAAAGACACGGCGGTTGGAACCAAAAATCTCACATTTGGACTCATCAGACCAAAGGACATTTTTTCACCAGCCTAATTGCTCGTGTTTCTTGGCCCAAGCAAGTCTCGTCTTTTTATTGGTGTCCTTTAGTAGTGTTTTCTTTGCAGCAAATCAACCACGAAGGCTTGATTCACGCAGTCTCCTCTGAACAGTTGATGTTGAGATGTGTCTATTACTTTATCTCTGTGAAGCATTTATTTGGGCTTTAATTTCTGAGGCTGGTAACTCTAATGAACTTATCCTCTGCAGCAGAGGTAACTCTAGGTCTTCCTTTCCTGTGGCAGTCCTCTGAGAGCCAATTTCATCATAGCGCTTTCATCATGCATTTCAATTAACAGGTGTGCCTTGTTAAAACTTAATTTGTGGAATTTCTTTCCTTCCTAATGTGTTTGATCTCTTTTTTGGTTACTACATGATTCCATAAGTTTTATTTCATAGTTTTGATGTCATCACTATTATTCTACAATA
The DNA here is from genome assembly GCF_901001165.1 of Salmo trutta. NCBI lineage: Eukaryota > Metazoa > Chordata > Actinopteri > Salmoniformes > Salmonidae > Salmo > Salmo trutta. The sequence goes on along the minus strand of NC_042981.1, from coordinate 41,345,044 downwards.
TAGAAAATAGTAAAAATAAAGAAAAACCCTTTAAGGAGTATATGTGTCCAAACTTTTGACTGGTACTGTACATAAATCCTCCCTTGATGATAATTCCTTGAGAAACTGAAAGATGGTTGTGAGGGAGAGAGAAAAAAAGAACAACAAATTTCCAATTACCTGGGTGACCCAAAGTAATCAATTAGAAGGTGATGCTGGTTAGCCCAAACACTATTAATGGCTTATGATGTTGAGTATTACAGGAGAGGGTAATTGTTATTGTGCTCGGATTGGATCTACCAGGGGCAATCAGAGGAGAGGAAAGCAATGCCTTGGCGAGAGGGGGGGGGAGAGCGAGAGAGAGAGAGAGAGAGGATGGGAGCTAGGCCCAACCAGGCTTTATCATAGGCTCTTTCTTTTGCTATTATCCTGCAGGCTATGACAAAGGCCAAGGCAACACAAAAATAATAATAACAAAAGGAGGGAGAGGGAAAAGAAAGATAGAGAGGAGTAAGGGAGGAAAATAGAAGCAACAAAGCGTCAGGGAGGGTTTGAGTGGCAGGAGTAAGACTGTGCAGACTTTGGGTGCTCTGACCCACTGACATTTAAAGAGTGACCGATAGCTTTTGACTGGCCCCCTTGAAAAGTTCAAATGCGGAGAGATATCCGCAGAGGAAATGCTACAGAGTGTTGTGGATTAACTGGCTTTCACATCTTTTCGATTCCCCCTCCCTCTCATTTCCTCTGACGAGATGTGTGCACAATCCACACCATCACCAACCAGATAGCCCAGATAGGCTCATTCATTGCATACTCAGACTAGGCCTGTATAAGAACCACAATCATCAAACCATCCAGTTAATCAGCATCATCTATAGACACCATATTGCCTTCTATATTACAACACGCTCCAAAAAAAACAAAAAAAAAAAAAAAAAAAAAAAACACAGTCAACATGTTCAATGGAAGCTGGAAGGTTTTTTTTTGACAGAAGAGACAGTAGAGTGCGGTGAACACACAGGTGTGTGTGTGTGTGTGTGTGTGTGTGTGTGTGTGTGTGTTCAGCCTGACCTGGAGGAGAAGGATCGATGCTCTGAGGTTCAGGAGGATGCTGAGAAAGATAATTAAAGTTCACAAACAGCCCAGCGGGTCCTTCCTGCTTCCTGTGTTTGTTTGGATTTACTATCCTTGTGGGGACCAGAAGTCCTCACAAGGATAGTAAAACAAGGAAAATCCGGACAAGTGGGGACATTTCGCTGGTACCCACAAAGAAAAAGGCTATTTTAGGCTTAGGGGTTAGGTTTAGGGTTACAATTAAGGTTAGGGGTTAAGGTTTAGGGTTAGGAGTTAGGGGTCAGGGTTAAGGTTAGGGGTTAATGAAAATAGGATTTTGAATGGGAATCAATTGTTTGGTCCCCAGAAGGATAGTAAAACAAATATGTGTGTGTCTGTGTGTGTCTGTGTCTGTCTGTAAACACACCCTTGCAGGACCATCTCTCTCTCTCCCTCTAACCTTGACTGGCCTTTTTTGACTGACCGTGACCGATTGTCTCTCTTTGACTGACTGTTTCTCTCAAACTGTGACCGACTGTCTGCCTTTGATGGTCCATTTCTTTCCGATCGTGACTCTCTCTCATGACCATCTCTATGACCGTGACCGACAATCACTCTTTGACCATGACTGTTTCCCTAATTTGTTGTGAATCTCTCTAATTCTCTCTCTCTCTCTTAGGCCGTTGTCCGGCGGAGTGGTTTCACACATTGAAATAGAATCTGTAGGAATGGGCCCCTTCTATACATTATATTTCTATGGGTTCACCTACAGTACTGAAAGGCCAGTTACAGCACAATACCCTTCCAATCACCTCTCCATCTCTGTTTTGGCACTGGCTGCTCTGAGTTTGCTCAACCTCCCCAATCCTCCCTGGCCGCTACGTTATCTTTTAAGAGGTCAGGCTTCAGCTTTCTGCACTCTCTCACCATACACGTCTCTAACCTTACCAAATGCAATTTTGTTTCTCTATTATTCTCTCTCTCTTTCATTCTCTTTTTCAGTGCAAACTGATGTAGTTTCCATCTGGATGTGATCTCTTCTAGCACGTACGGTAATGACTAGCTAAGTGTTTCCCTTTGTTCAGGAGAGTACAGTAAATTAAACCTTCATCCTCGTAAATGTTTAATGTTCCTACTTGGCACAGACGTCAGTCCTACGTCTAGTTTTGATTTACATTTGATTGAGCTGTCAACTAACGTAGATTCAAAGTAAAATCAACAAACATTTTAACCATCTCATTTTGGGTGAAAGTTGGGTAAAAAAAAAGGACAAAAAAACCCACTGAAATTCCTTTAAGCCGACAGTACGACTTTTTGCAAAACCATTCAGTTTTCCACATTGATTCAACATCATCACATAGAATTTCCCCCCCAAAATGACGTGGAAACAACATAGATAGTGTGTGTTTGTGTGTATAAAAAAGTGCCTACGTGTGAGTTCATATGTGCATGCCTTTTCTTTCATCCGTCCTTAGATATAGCAAGGATATAGTTCGTATGCAGGCACGCATGTTGATATGTTCCATCACTGTAGGTGATCTCATTAATGACTCGTTTCAGGAAACTAGGCGTATGTCGCGTGTTACTACTTCACAGGAGCGCCATTTGAACATAATTATTTATTTATTTGAATCAAAATTATTTTTTTGGGCAGAAATGCCTTCTGTAACATGTGAACTTTCATGTGCCTTAATAACAAACTTGTATGCCATCTGTAAATACGAATAAAATTGTTAAATTACGAGCCAAGTTGGTTTAGCCACAGAAAAAGAGATACCTTCCTGCTAGCCATGATTGGCTGAGATAATGAGTGGGCTGGCCATGCCAAGAGATTAGTTTGGATTGGTCTGCCATGTAGCACACTTCTGTCTATAATATGAGCTGGTCAGTATGTGTAGGTAATCCTTTCTAACGCGGCTTTTTTGAAAGATATCACGTAGTAGAACTGCATAAGTTTTGCTCTCCACTTTCTGGAGGACAGAGTTTTGAAATCAGTGGAATCAGAGTATGATAGCTAAGGAGATGGAGAAAACTCTGCCGTTTGATTGCAAATATGCAGACGGGCTCGAAAAGAGAACACACAGAAGGCTGTTGTGTAAAACACCTGTCTCTGGATTACATCTTCAAACTAAGGGCAAACATGGCATCCGTGAGAGAGGGAGAAGCGTCCATCCATGTATACGGGTAAGAGAGTCTAGCTAGCTACATTTTCAGATATTACACGTTTCTAATTTTGTCAGAAAGTCATTTTCATTTAAAGTTAAAGTGTACTGTTAGCTAGCTAACGTTATGTGTATGATCTGTGTAGTAATATTATTCATATCTCAGAGCAATTAGCATTATTAGTTATAACCTAATGCTAGCTAGCTAACATTGGACCTGGTTGATTAGCTACCTGCAGATTCATGCAGGGTAGTAACGTTATGATTTGGGATTATTGTTCATTATTGTTCATTGTTTAGCTAGCTAGCTACATGTCTAAACAAAAGACTAAACTATGCAAGTAACTATTTCAATAGAATGATTATGATGTCACTGTGACAACTGTGGATAGATGTAGCTGGTAAATTAGCTCTGGCTATCTACTCCAATTTCTGAGCACTCTGAGTGTACTAGAGCGCAGAATAACTGACGGATTTACGAACGCTCACCACCTGTTGAATATGGCCAGTGTCAGTTAACGTTGGCAAAACAGCATAATTAAATTGTTGCTAGCACCACAGTTGCAGTCACCAACGCTCTGGATAACATAAAAACAGCTGTTCTCTCATTTGTGTCTGGAAGTAGCTAGCAAGCTAGCCAACATTAGCCAGTTAGCTTGGGTGCTTGACTGCTGTTGTTTGGACAGAGCGCTCAGATCAACCCTACTCCTCTGCCAGAGCGTCCAGTGTGCGCTCTGAACGCAACGAGAGCTAAATGCTCTGAATTTACAAACGGCCAATCTGACAACGCTCTGAGTTTATGAACGCACAGAGTACACTCTGGCACTCCAGATTACATTTACAAACTCACCCGTAGTATAACCCAGCCGTTAGTCTTGAAATCTTTGGTTGTTTAGTACATAGCCTCACATGAGAATCCTTAAAGAGATGGGTGGGGCTAAAGCCTAAGAGGGTATGAACGATGCTGAATGGGTGTAGACAAAGAAGAGATCTCCAGTAGGTACCAAAACATTCAAGGTCAATTTTCTCAAAAGTGAGGTTACAAGTTTATCAACTTTCAGAATTACTTTCCCATTGATCCTCAACTGTATGATATACCATTTTCTAGCGTTGAGTCTATACTTTATCCAATGTATAAAACACAATTTCAAATGTTGCTACATAAGACCGAATAGAACCCGTCGGTCACATAATGTCAGTGATTCTCTCGTTAACACAGGTGTGAGTGTTGACGAGGACAAGGCTGGAGATCCCACTGTCATGCTGATTGAATTTGAATAACAGACTGGAAGGTTCAAAATGAGGGTGGTGCTTGGCATCATTGTTCTTCCTCTGTCAACCATGGTTACCTGCAAGGAAACACGTGCCGTCATCATTGCTTTACGCAAAAAGGGCTTCACAGGCAAGGATATTGCTGCCAGTAAGATTGCACCTAAATCAACCATTTATCGGATCATCAAGAACTTCAAGGAGAGCGGTTCAATTGTTGTGAAGAAGGCTTCAGAGCGCCCTAGAAAGTCCAACAAGCGCCAGGACCGTCTCCTAAAGTTGATTCAGCTGCGGGATCGGGGCACCACCAGTACAGAGCTTGCTCAGGAATGGCAGCAGGCAGGTGTGAGTGCATCTGCACGCACAGTGAGGCGAAGACTTTTGGAGGATGGCCTGGTGTCAAGAAGGGCAGCAAAGAAGCCACTTCTCTCCAGGAAAAACATCAGGGACAGACTAATATTCTGCAAAAGGTACAGGGATTGGACTGCTGAGGACTGGGGTAAAGTCATTTTCTCTGATGAATTCCCTTTCCGATTGTTTGGGGTATCCGGAAAAAAGCTTGTCCGGAGAAGACAAGGTGAGCGCTACCATCAGTCCTGTGTCATGCAAACAATAAAGCATCCTGAGACCATTCATGTGTGGGGTTGGTTCTCAGCCAAGGGAATGGGCTCACTCATCATTTTCCCTAAGAACACAGTCATGAATAAAGAATGGTACCAACACATCCTCTGAGAGCAACTTCTCCCAACCATCCAGGAATAGTTTGGTGACAAACAATGCCTTTTCCAGCATGATGGAGCACCTTGCCATAAGGCAAAAGTGATAACTAAGTGGCTCGGGGAACAAAACATCGATATTTTGGGTCCATGGCCAGGAAACTCCCCAGACCTTAATCCCATTGAGAACGTGTGGTCAATCCTCAAGAGGAGGGTGGACAAACAAAAACCCACAAATTCTGACAAACTCCAAGCATTGATTATGCATCAATGGGCTGCCATCAGTCAGGATGTGGCTCAGAAGTTAATTGACAGCATGCCAGGGCGGATTGCAGAGGTCTTGAAAAAGAAGGGACAACACTGCAAATATTGACTCTTTGCATCAACTTCATGCAATTGTCAATAAAACCCTTTGACACCTATGAAATGCTTGTAATTATACTTCAGTATTCCATATTAACATCTGACAAAAATACCTAAAGACACTGAAGCAGCAAACTTTTTGTGAAAATTAATATTTGTGTCATTCTTAAAACTTTTGGACACGACTGTAGTGTAAGACCTGCACTAGCCATACACACACAGGCACCTACCAACACATTTTATTTTCGTGTCTGCAAGGAGAAAGACTGTTTCCACAACTTTAATTTCACTCTTCATCCATTATTCAATCTAGGCATAATGCTTCTTCAATTGAGAAACTCTCTCTTCAGGTAAGCAAGTTCTTCGTCAAAGCACAGCAGCCCCGGCAATCAGTAGGAAAAGTAGTGCCTTTCCTAATGAAAATAGATTAGCCTTTCCCATATGGAAAAGATATATACAAATTTAACAAGATTCATATACTGGAACTTGTAAGTAATACATATGGCAGCAAATACACATACAATATTTATAAAATATTCTTGCAATATCTGACTTATGTGGGTGGGTAACATTTAGACACAGTTGAAGTCGGGAGTTTACATACACTTAGGTTGGAGTCATTAAAACTCGTTTTTCAACCACTCCACAAATTTCTTGTTAACAAACTATAGTTTTGGCAAGTCGGTTAGGACATCTACTTTGTGCATGACACAAGTAATTTTTCCAACAATTGTTTACAGACAGATTATTTCACTTATAATTCACTGTATCACAATTCCAGTGGGTCAGAAGTTTACATACACTAAGTTGACTGTGCCTTTAAACAGCATGGAAAATTCCAGAAAATGATGTCATGGCTTTAGAAGCTTCTGATAGGCTAATTGACATCATTTGAGTCAATTGGAGGTGTACCTGTGGATATATTTCAAGGCCTACCTTCAAAGTCAGTGCCTCTTTGATTGACATCATGGGAAAATCAAAAGAAATCAGCCAAGACCTCAGAAAAAAAATTGTAGACCTCCACAAGTCTGGTTCATCCTTGGGAGCAATTTCCAAACACCTGAAGGTACCACGTTCATCTGTACAAACAATAGTACGCAAGTATAAACACCATGGGACCACGCAGCCGTCATACCGCTCATGAAGGAGACACGTTCTGTCTCCTAGAGATGAACGTACTTTGGTGCGAAAAGTGCAAATCAATCTCAGAACAACAGCAAAGGACCTTGTGAAGATGCTGGAGGAAACAGGTACAAAAGTATCTATATCCACAGTAAAACGAGTCATTTATCGACATAACGAAAGGCCGCTCAGCAAGGAGGAAGCCACTGCTCCAAAACCGCCATAAAAAAGCCAGACTACGGTTTACAACTGCACATGGGGACAAAGAGTGTACTTTTTGGAGAAATGTCCTCTGGTCTGATGAAATATAAATTGAACTGTTTGGCCATAATGACCATCGTTATGTTTGGAGGAAAAAGGGGGAGGCTTGCAAGCCGAAGAACATCATCCCAACTGTGAAGCACGGGGGTGGCAGCATCATGTTGTGGGGGTGCTTTGCTGCAGGAGGGACTGGTGCACTTCACAGAAGAGATGGCATCACGACGAAGGAAAATTATGTGGATATATTGAAGCAACATCTCAAGACATCAGTCAGGAAGTTAAAGCTTGGTCGCAAATGGGTCTTCCAAACAGACAATGACCCCAAGCATACTTCCAAAGTTGTGGCAAAATGGCTTAAGGACAATAAAGTCAAGGTATTGGAGTGGCCATCACAAACCCGGACCTCAATCCTATAGAACATTTGTGGGCAGAACTGAAAAAGCGTGTGCGAGCAAGGAGGCCTACAAACCTGACTCAGTTACATCAGCTCTGTCAGGAGGAATGGGCCAAAATTCACCCACCTTATTGTGGGAAGCTTGTGGAAGGCTACCTGAAACATTTGACCCAAGTTAAACAATTTAAAGGCAATGCTACCAAATACTAACTGAGAGTATGTAAACTTCTGACCCACTGGGAATGTGTGGAAAGAAATAAAAGCTGAAATAAATAATTTATTCTGACATTTCACATTCTTAAAATAAAGTGGTGATCCTAACTGACCTAAGACTGGGAATTTTTACTAGGATTAAATGTCAGGAACTGTTAAAAACTGAGTTTAAATGTATTTGGCTAAGGTGTATGTAAACTTCCGACTTCAACTGTAACAGAAATGTTGCATGTATTGTATGCTGTGTTGTCATGTGCCATATTGCCTTGCTATGTTGTTGTCCTATATTTATATTGTGTTTATTACATTTTTTTTATCCCAGGCCCCCGTCCCCGCAGGAGGCCTTTTGCCTTTTGGTAGGCCGTCATTGTAAATGTGTAAATCAGAATTTGCTCTTAACTGACTTGCCTAGTTAAATTAAGGTTAAATAAAATACAAATATCTAAGCCAAAGAAACAGAGAACTTTGAAGAGCAGACAGGCAAAAAAGGGAAAGCGATAGAGCCCGTTAGCTCGTAGCTTCTTAGATCACCGCAGCATTTGTTTGTATCTGACAAGCCAAAAAGTGTACCCTATTTCATGACACTCGTTTGCTTCAACAAGTCGCAACTTTGTTTCAAAGTTTCATCACAGAATTGTAAAGAGGCACCATTAGAATGGAAACATTCTCAACTTCACATCTCATGTTCTTTATCTGAATGCCCTGTCTTTAGTAATCTGTTGTAGAACACAACATTCTAAAACTAGCTAGTTTTATCTTGTCTCTTCTCGTGTCGGATGTTCTATCTGAACTGGGTTCATTACTTGACGTCAAAGCTCTAGAAAATCTTTGAACAGAAAATATCATTTTTCAGTTAAGAAAGGAATAAATCGACATCAACGCATGGCAAGCCTGTGTTTCCAGCCCCACCATTGTCAAGTACTGGAGCAGAATCAGATTGGTAAGCACATAGCTATCTAGCTAAAGTAGGCTATGTATTTTTGCCCATGTTGTCCACGCCATCATTGTATTTCCCCTCGCTGGCCAATAACAAATATGTTTTACTTTATAATAAACAAGTAATCTTCTAATGCCAGGCATGTATGAAGGTAAGCTGTTTAGGAAAATTAGCTATCCGTAATTTACTTTGAGTATTGATGATACACTATCCCAACAGATTATCCTACTGCATAGAAATATTATTACTATGTTTTTTTCCCCCATTTGAACTGTCTGGCTGAGATGTTGACAGCCTTAGGCCAAACGCTACACATGTACTTAGTATTAGACTGTAACAGGACATTATGTTGAATGACTGGAAACATTAAACTGAAACTGAAAGCATTTTGAAACTCCCCTCTCCCTGTACAGAGAAGATACGTTCCTGGTGCCTGGAGTCTAAGTGTTAGATGAGCAATGCAATGAAGTTCAAGCTTTAGAAAAAAGGTTGGAATAGTTTTGAGTTTACTTTGGGTGTTGTATTTTACTTTAAACTTCAGAGTGATTACACCGTTTTAGATAAATATCTTCATCTTGGGTATTTCCTGTGAGTGACTTAACTTTTTCATTTTTAGCATGACAAACATGAGCATTTGTGAGGACCCTGTGATTGTAGATGACAATGAGGCCAATAATCTAATGAACAGTGTGTAAGTATGAGCTGTATTTGCTTGACCTGATACAGTATGTCCTTGCTTATAGATAGATAGATGAGAGAAATCTACCTATAGTTGTCATTTACAACTGTATGCACTGTGTACTGTATGTTTTACAGTATAGACTGCGAAGACGAGACCTGGGTGCCTTCTGATAACTAGTGGGAGACTTCCGATGAGGATTGGGAACCCGAGGACGACCGCTCCAATGATAGCTCCGATGCTGTTTATGTTCCCCCTCTTTTTGTGTGGTAACTGTCACAGTGTGAGTTTCTATTTTTGTCCCAGGTGGACAACAGCTTCCATACAAATATGATTCGATGAGGCAGTGTCTTCATAACTATTGGTTGCCTTTGTCAACACAGAGCTGGCGGTGCACTTCAGAATCTACCATGCATAGAGACACTTCCTGTCACTGGGGCTGGATGAATCCATGCATGATGCAGTGGATTGTGCAGTCTCCAGAACTGGATGTGCCGTCTTTTCCAGGGCACCTGCGAGAAATCTGTCAATTTGACAGTGTTGGCCAGCATGCGTCTATCACCTAGGACGAGAACTTGAGGCAGCTTGCTACATTTCTTCAGCTTCCTATACACAAATGCACATACAAACACCATGGGACTGGTGTAGAGTGTGATGGCTTTCCAACCGTTTGAGCTCAAATTGATCTCCATGGGAAAAGTGGCTATTTTGGAAGGGGTGAGATGTTCCTACAGCCCAACTTTTGCCTAGAAACGATATACACTGAACAAAAATGTGAACGCAACATGTCAAGTATCGGTCCATGTTTCATGAGCTGACGTAAAATATCCAATATATGTTCCATACGAATACAAAAATTATTTCTCAAAAATTTGTTTACATCCCCGATAGTGAGCGTTTCTCCTTTGTCAAGATAATCCATCCACCTGACAGGTGTGGCATATCAAGATCATTACACAAGTGCACCTTGTGCTGGGGACAATAAAAGGCCACTCTAAAATGTGCAGTTTTGTCACACAACACAATGCCACAGATGTATCATGTTTTGAGGGAGTGAGCAATTGGCATGCTGAATGCAGGAATGTCCACCAGAGCTGTTGCCAGAGAATTGAATGTTCATTTCTCTACCATATGCCACCTCCAATGTTGTTTTAGAGAATTTGGCACAGCCATTGAAGAGGAGTGGGACAACATTCCACAGGCCACAATCAACAGCCTGATAAACTCTATGCGAAGGAGATGTGTCGTGCTGCATGAGGCAAATGGTGGTCACACCAGATACTAACTGATTTTCTGATCAACGCCACTACCTTTTTTTAAGGTACACTTCATATACAAAAATATGTGGACACCCCTTCAAATTAGTGGATTCGACTATTTCAGCCACACTTGTTGCTGACAGGTCTATAAAATCGAGCACACAGCCATGCAATATCCATAGACAAACATTTGCTGTAGGAGCAACAACAACTCAGACGCGAAGTGATAGTCCACACAAGCTCACAGTTCGGGACCGCCGAGTGCTGAAGTGCGTAGCGCGTAAAAATTGTCTGTCCTCAGTTGCAACACTCACTACTGAGTTCCAAACTGCCTCTGGAAGCAACGTCAGCACAATAACTGTTCGTCAGGAGCTTCTTGAAATGGGTGTCCATGGCCGAGCAGCCGCACTTAAATGTAAGATCACCATGTGCAATGCCAAGCATCGGCTGGAGTGGTGTAAAGCTCGTCGCCATTGGTCTCTGGAGCAGTGGAAATGCATTCTTTTGAGTGATGCTTCACCATCTGGAAGTCCGACGGACAAATCTGGGTTTGACTGATACAAGGAGAACGCTACCTGCCCCAATGTATAGTGCCAAGTTTGGTGGAGGAGGAATAATGGTCTGGAGCTGTTTTTCATGGTTCGGGCTAGGCCCCATAGTTCCAGTGAAGGGGAATATTAACGCTAAAGCATGCAATGACATTCTAGACGATTTTGTGCCTCCAACTTTGTGGCAACAGTTTGGGGAAGACCCTTACCTGTTTCAGCATAACAATGCCCCTGTGCACAAAGCGGAGTCCATACAGAAATAGTTTGTTGAGATCGGTGTGGAAGAACTTGACTGGCTTGCACAGAGCCCTGACCTCAACCCCATCGAACACCTTTGGGATGATTTGGAACACCGGCTTCGAGCCAGGTCTACTTGCCCAACATCAGTGCCCGACCTCCCTAATGCTCTTGTGGCTGAATGGAAGTCCATGGAGCAATATTCCAACATCTAATGGAAAGCATTCCTAGAAGAGTGGAGGCTGTTATAGCAAATGAATGCCCATGATTTTGGAATGAGATGTTCGACGTGCAGGTGTCCACATACTTTTGGTCATGTAGCTTATCTTTGACCAACAGATGCATATCTGTATTCCCCGTCGTGAAATCCATAGATTAGGGACTAATTATTTTTTTCAATTGACTGATGTCCTTATATGAACTGTAACTTAGTATAATCTTTGAAATTGTTGCATGTTGCGTTTACATTTTTGTTCAGTGTATTTGTCCTGTTTAGACTTTAGCCTATGTTCTAACATCTCAGTGGAATGCCTCTATGCTTTGTGCTTGACTTGAATTGTGCAAATGGTTTCTGTCATGTTGGCAACATTTTGGGTTAATTTAATATTTATTTCCTGTCCACTTTCTCCGCATCTCAGTTTTGCCCGCATGGTCACAGCCTTTGGAAGTGGAACTCAAAGCCCACCTTCAATACATAATGCAGGCAGGTGACTTCATGTTGGCAACCAACATTCTGCTCTCTGGAAACAACTATGCCAACATATAACATTTTTCCAGATACGTAATAAATTACTTATTTGATTTTTGTACAAATAATCTTATTTGATTTTCATGATTCCTTTCCATATGGGTCCCATTCTATAGGGGACTTTTTCTGCGTCACTACGGGAAATTGGGACGGTGTCCCAAATGGGACCCTATTTCCTTGATAATGCACTCTTTTGACCAAGTCCCATTGGGCTCTGGTCAAAAGTAGTGCACCATATAGGGAATAGGGTGCCATTTGAGACACATACTGGGCCTCAGCACTCGCCTCCATTTTCATTAGGGGCCAGACTACATATATATATAGATATTCTCTATATAATTGAGGGTGAAACCTCATGCACTGTAATTGGGCCCTTCCATAACTGTCTGTTTAGTCTGTGTGCTCGGCGCTGCTTGCCATCCTGGGGCACTTAATGATTTTGGTGCGTAGTCGGCGATGGCTATTTAACAGACCACTTCTCGCCGTGGCAACGTGTTAATTCCAAACACAATTCTGTGGGATGGAAGCGATTCATCACTTTCAGAAGAGTGTTGTAAAATATAAAATAAAGAAATAAAAAAGAAATGAAAGCAGACACCATACTCCACCTCTCCTTACACCCCAACGCAATTTATAATTATTAGTGGTGCGAGCCAAATGCATGCTGGGAAAGAGTGATTCTGAGAAGAACGTGTTTTTGTTGTTGTCAGGGTTCAGATTGTCTCAAATCTCTCTGTGGCTCCACAGTGGGGTGTAGACAGTAGTTGTGAGAGTAGAGATATGATATTGACTAGCAGAGCAGGGATGCTGCCTTCAGGCAACAGAGGAAAACATTAAAAACAAAATGATGGCGCGACATGTCGCAGGGAATGAGTTGTAGCAGGGCATGAGTTTTCTCTGGAGAAGCACATGAATGATACCATTAAGAAGAAAATGATATGAGAGTACCCAAACCTGACAATTTACTGTAGCCCGAACAAATCAGCCACCTACAATGTTTGAATAAACATAGGCCTACAGGTGTGACCTGTCTGATAAAAACAAGTCCCCAAAAGTCCATCTCTCTACTTGTCTCCCTCCACATCCTCCTTCTGCACAACATCACCTGTGTCTCACACTCTCGTGGCCCTACAATTCTGACGCCCGCGTGCCAAAGTTGGGGGTGTGATTTGCGGCGGCGTGTAAATTGGATGCTGCTCGGTGGCCAAAAGAGGGTCATAAATAGTGGGCTGGGAAGATGGCAGGCCGCTGCCAGGGCCATGCAGATTGATGGCAGGGACCCTCTCCGATGGATGAGAAATGCATTCATAATAAATATCTAGTCAATGGCATCAATCAGGTCCCTCAGCTACTCCGCCCCTCCCCCGGGGACATGGGCTAGTCACACCCACCGGTAGCTGCCTGGTTGGTCACTGCACGGTACTGGCTGGGTGTTAGTGGACTGCGTGTTACACCCCTGAGCTAAAACCAAGGTTAGTTCTGGGAGCTAACGCACATCTTCGGGTCTCCATCGAGATAACTAATTACGTGAGCGTAGTTCACTGAACCACCACTATTACATATACAGAGGGCAATGCCAACAGGCAAGGTTGGTTCTATGGGAAAAGGCTCTAGTCCAGTTTGGCAAGCTTTCTGTGAAGTAGCGGTGATGTCATATTTACGACACCCAAAGAGCTACAGTAGCGATGTTGGTTTACAATTAAAATGCTGAGTCATCTGTGAAACCAGCTCCTTTGCTGAACCAAATGCATGTATCTGAGAGTGAGTGTCTATGTAAATTAATGTGCATGAGTGGACATGATTTGTGCACATACATAATGTGTGAATGTACAGTGTGTAGGTTAGTGTGTGCGGTTATTTGTACATACATGTACTGTACTGTACTGCATGTACAAGCAGCCATCTGTGCCTGTGAACGTGTGTGTTCGTGAGCATGCGTGTATGTGTATGTGCGTGTATGCTTATGTGTCCACTATATCTATACGGAACAAAAATATAAACGCTAGGAGACTGAAAGACTCTGAATTTATGAACAGACAATCTGAAAACGATCTGAATTTACGAACATGTCACGTGTGCTGCCTCTCCGGCCTCTAGGTCACCAGGCTGCTCGTTATGGCGCACACCTGTCACCATCGACTACGTGCACCTGCGTGTCATCAGACTCACCTGGACTCCATCACCTCCCTGATTATCTTCCCTATATATGTCACTGCCTTTGGTTCCTTCCCCAGTGTCACGACTTCCGCCGAAGTCGGTTCCTCTCCTTGTTTGAGCGGCGCTCGCGGTCGACGTCACCGGCCTTCTAGCCATCGCCAATCCACTTTTCATTTTCCATTTGTTTTGTCTTTGTTTTCTACACACCTGGTTTCAATTCCCCCATTACATGTTCATTATTTAACCCTCTGGTTTCCCCCATGTTTGTGTGCGTGTTTGTTCTATTGTTCAGGCTGTTACTGACGGCTGGTATTTTGTTGCCGGGTTTTGTTATTACGCCCGTTTATTTCGTGGTATCGGTATTTTCCCCGCACCGTAGTATTTGTTTATACTGGTGTTATCTTGTATTAACCTGTTTAGTATAGGGGGCAGTATTTTCACGGCCGGATAAAAAACGTAACCGAATTAATCTGGTTATTACTCCTGCCCAGAAACTAGAATATGCATATAATTGTTTGATTTGGATAGAAAACACCCTAAAGTTTCTAAAACTGTTTGAATGGTGTCTGTGAGTATAACAGAACTCATATGGCAGGCCAAAACCTGAGAAGATTCTATACAGGAAGTGCCCTCTCTGACCATTTCTTGGCCTTCTATAGCCTCTTTATCGAAAACAGAGGATCTCTGCTGTAACGTGTTTTCTAAGGCTCCCATAGGCTCTCAGAAGGCGCCAGAACGGGGAATGATGACTCTGCAGTCCCTGGGCAAAAAACAGTAGCGCATTTGGATAGTGGTCGATCTCAGAACAATGAAACGGGTGTGCGCATGCACGTGAAGAGTCCATTTTACATTTTCAGTCTTTGAACAAAAACAACGTCTCCCGGTTGGAATATTATCGCTATTTTACGAGAAAAATCACATAAAAATTGATTTTAAACAGCGTTTGACATGCTTCGAAGTACGGTAATGGAATATTTTGAAATTTTTTGTCACGATACGCGCCGGCGCGTCACCCTTCGGATAGTGTCTTGAACGCAAGAACAAAACGCCGCTATTTGGATATAACTATGGATTATTTGGAACCAAAACAACATTGGGTGTAAAGTAGAAGTCCTGGGAGTGCATTCTGACGAAGAACAGCAAAGGTAATCCAATTTTTCTTATAGTAAATCTGAGTTTGGTGAGTGCCAAACTTGGTGGGTGTCAAAATAGCTAGCCATGATGGCTAGCTATCTACTCAGAAAATTGCAAAATGTGCTTTCACCGAAAAGCTATTTTAAAATCTGACATAGCGATTGCATAAAGGAGTTCTGTATCTATAATTCTTAAAATAATTGTTATGTTTTTTGTGAACGTTTATCGTGAGTAATTTAGTAAATTCACCGGAAGTGTTCGGTGGGAATGCTAGTTCTGAACGTCACATGCTAATGTAAAAAGCTGGTTTTTGATATAAATATGAACTTGATTGAACAAAACATGCATGTATTGTATAACATAATGTCCTAGGAGTGTCATCTGATGAAGATCATCAAAGGTTAGTGCTGCATTTAGCTGTGGTTTTGGTTTTTGTGACATTATATGATAGCTTGAAAAATGGGTGTGTGATTATTTCTGGCTGGGTACTCTCCTGACATAATCTAATTTTTTGCTTTCGTTGTAAAGCCTTTTTGAAATCGGACAATGTGGTTAGATAAAGGAGAGTCTTATCTTTCAAATGGTGTAAAATAGTCATATGTTTGAGAAATTGAAGTTATAGCATTTCTAAGGTATTTGAATATCGCGCCATGGGATTCCACTGGCTGTTGACTAGGGTGGGACGCAAACGTCCCACCTAGCCCAGAGAGGTTAAACAGTCCGTCTCCTTCCTGGGGTACCACATTTCCACTTCAGGGGTGGAGATGGAGAGTGACCGCATTTCAGCCGTGCGTAATTGGCCGACTCCCACCACGGTAAAGGAAGTGCAGCGGTTTTTAGGATTTGCCAACTACTACCGGAGGTTTATCCAGGGTTTTGGTCAGGTAGCGGCTCCCATTACCTAACTGCTGAAGGGGGGACCGGTGTGTTTGCAGTGATCGGCTGAGGCAGACAGGACTTTTGGTCACCTGAGGGCTCTGTTTACCTCGGCTCCGGTGGTGGCTCATCCGGATCCCTCTTTGTCGTTCAGAGTGGAGGTGGACGCATCCAAGGCTGGGATAGGAGCCGTGCTCTCTCAGTGCTCGGGTACGCAACCAAAGCTCCGCCCCTGTGCCTTCTTTTAGAAGAAGCTCAGCCCGGCGGAACGGAACTATGATGTGGGGGACCGGGAGCTGTTGGCTGTCGTCAAGGCTTTGAAGGCGTGGAGACATTGGCTTGAGGGGGTTAAACACCCTTTTCTAATCTGGACGGACCACCGCAATCTGGAGTACATCCGGGCGGCGAGAAGACTGAACCCTCGCCAGGCAAGGTGGGCCATGTTCTTTACCCGTTTTGTCTTCACCTTGTCCTACAGACCAGGTTCCCAGAACGCGAAGGCAGACGCACTGTCCCGGATGTATGACACAGAGGAGCGGTCCATGGATCCCACTCCCATACTTCCGGCCTCTTGCCTGGTGGCACGGGTAGTGTGGGAGCTGGACGCGGACATCGAGTGGGCATTACGTACAGAGCCCACTCCCCTCCAGTGTCCCGCTGGGCGTCTGTACGTTCCGTTTGCTGTCCGCGACCGTTTGATCTATTGGGCCCACACGTCACCCTTCTCTGGTCATCCGGGCATTGGTCGGACAGTGCGCTGTCTTAGTGGGAAGTACTGGTGGTCCACCTTGGCTAAGGACGTGAGGGTTTATGTTTCCTCCTGCTCGGTGTGCGCCCAGTGCAAGGACCCTAGGCACCTGCCCAGAGGGAAGTGACAACCCTTACCCGTTCCACAACGGAAGTGGTCGCACCTGTCGGTGGACTTCCTGACGGATCTTCCTCCCTCACAGGGTAACACCACGATCCTGGTCATTGTGGATCGATTTTCTAAGTCCTGCAGTCTCCTCCCTTTGCCTGGTCTCCCTACGGCCCTACAGACTGCGGAGGCCCTGTTCACACACGTAGGCACTACGGTTTGCCTGAGGACATAGTATCTGATCGAGGTCCCCAGTTCACGTCAAGGGTCTGGAGGGCGTTCATGGAACATCTGGGGGTCTCGGTCAGCCTTAGGTTTTCACCACGAGAGTAACGGGCAGGTGGAGAGAGTAAACCAGGATGTGGGTAGGTTTCTGCAGTCTTATTGCCAGGACCGGCCGGGGGAGTGGGCGGCGTTCATACCCTGGGCAGAGATGGCCTAGAACTCGCTCCGCCACTCCTCTACCAACCTCTCCCCTTCCAGTGCGTACTGGGGTACCAGCCGGTTCTGGCGCCGTGGCATCAGAGCCAGATCGAGGCTCCTGTGGTGGACGACTGGTTTAGGCGCTCGGAGGAGACATGGGACGCCGCTCATGTGCACCTTCAGCGGGCCTTGAGGCGTCAGAAAGCCAGCGCAGACCGCCACCGCAGTGAAGCCCCGGTGTTCGCCCTGGGTCTGGCTGGGTCTGGCTCTCGACCCAAAACCTGCCCCTCCGCCTGCCCTGTCGGAAGCTGGGCCCGTGGTTTGTGGGGCCATTCAAAGTCCTGAGGAGAGTGAACGAGGTGTGTTACAGTTTACAGCTTCCCCCAGATTACCGTATTAACTCCTCGTTCCATGTGTCTCTCCTCAGGCCGGTGGTGGCTGGTCCACTCCAGGAGTCTGAGGTGCGGGAGGTTCCTCCATCGAGGGGGCCCCGGCGTATGCAGTCCGACCCAGGCATTATTGTTTCTGTTTAAGTGTCATGTCTGTGCGTTGTTCGTGTTTCTTGTTCTGTATTATGTTGCGTTTATTTATTTAAAAAACTCACTCCCTGAACTTGCAATGTTCCATGCGCACTAAAAGCTTGTTTTTCTCATATTTTGTGCACAAATTGGTTTACATCTCTGTCGGTGAGCATTTTTCCTTTGCCATGATAATCCATCCACCAGACATGTATTTCAGTTGACTGATTTCCTTAGATGAACTGTAATGTTGAAATTGTTGCATTGATATATTTTTTTCAGTACACTATTTGGCGCCCACGGGGTGCTGGGAGGATGCGGGGCTGCGGCCGCCGATCGATCCCCATGGCTGCCCTCTGTAGAGCAGATCGGGAGGGAGAGATTACCGAGGAGCCAGAGGGAGCGAGAGAGAGAGATATGCAGAGAGAGAGATGCAGAGAGGGGGATGGAGTGAAAGACAGCCAAACATTGACAGGAGCCCAATTAAGTGGCATCCCAGTGGATGTGACCATCCCTCGCATAACAGGCCGAGCGCCACCGCTTCCAAGGAAACACACACACACACACACTGTGCACACAGACAATACGCACGTTTAGGCACAAACACGCACACATGCACACATACATACCCCAGCCTCTCTCACCTATAGCAGCCCTACAGTGCAACAAGAGCCCAGCCCATTGGGGATCCAGGGACCACGTACACACAGCAAAACACACACCCAGGCTCCGGATCAGAACACTGTGCCAAACCGCGGCATGTGCCCGCAGCTACAGATCCCAGGGTAGGTAGCCCTGCCAGCCCACTCGTCTCCTTTCTCTCTCTCTCTCTCTCCTCTGTTTGGCCCACCCACCAGCTGCTACCTAGGGGCAACACAGAGCCCGGGCATCAAACAAACACACACACCTTACACGCACGGAGACGCACACACACAAACAAACAAACACACACTTGCACACACACAAAGGCGCATGCACAAACATAAACAAGCTAACAGGCTGACAACGGCTCCATGAGGAATGGCTCTGGGGTTATCTGGCCCAAACCAAAGCCTGCATGATGACTGCAGACTGGAACACTGGAGCCTGCTCACAGAATGCTTGGTGTTCTGTTGCGCTGTTCATACAATGTTCATGCAACGTTCCCCGTATTGTAGTGTCAGCGGAATAAGGTTTGTATTGACACAGACTGGTAGACATGGCATTCTCACATAGGCCTGCTATGGAAAAGTACCAACTGAGAAACGTGGCCTACACATCAAATCTACGAAGCAGACCGCTCTCGAATGAGTGTTTTCCCATTCGAGCGCTCCGACACAGAAGGGAGCCTACACACAGAGAATGGGACAAGGAGACGCTATTCAATGTGTGCACTGTAGCCTAAGCCACAACAACAGAGAGATAAATAGATTCCCAGACAGAGAGGGGGAAACAAAAAGGGTGAGAAG
This sequence comes from Salmo trutta, assembly GCF_901001165.1. NCBI lineage: Eukaryota > Metazoa > Chordata > Actinopteri > Salmoniformes > Salmonidae > Salmo > Salmo trutta. The sequence goes on along the minus strand of NC_042981.1, from coordinate 41,325,692 downwards.
AGAAAAGCAATGCTAGTTTTGAGCGTGTGAAAAAAGGAAACTTGACTCTTTCAGAGGCCCTGCTATACGTTTCCAGGGGCTGGCTCAGATCCAATCTGGCCCGGGATGCAAACGACGCGTCATTCCGAACGCGACAGGGTGCCACATGCGACTGTGTGTTTGAGTGTGCGTGTGTGTTTACAGACGGGGAAGCTGAGGGATTGGTTGCCACGGAGATTCTGACATATCGGGCCCCACTCCCTGCTGCCCTCAGTTTAGCCTCGACAAGGCAGAGAAAACGAGAGGCGTGCAGGCTAATTTACAATGTCTTCCCCCTATCCTTTCCCTGTTTCTCTACTCCCCCCTTTCTTTCCCTCCTGCTTTCGCCCTCTCTCCCTCTCCCTTACCCATTTTCTCTCTCTCTCTCTCGCTCACCCATTTTTTCTCTCTCTCTATCGTTCTCTCGCTCAACCATTTTCTCTCTCTCTCATCCTCCGTCCTCTCTCTCTCTTTCTCCCTCTCTCTCTCATCCTCCGTCCTCTCTCTCTCTTTCTCCCTCTCTCTCTCATCCTCCATCCTCCCTCTCTTATCCTCCATCTTCCCTCTCTTGCTAAGGTAGGATGCTGGAGGTAGTCCAGCCTGTTGCATCACCAGGCTCTAGTGTTATTCCTCTCATCTCGTTACAGCCAAACATGGCCTCTGGTAATTAGCAGGGAATTTTAATGAGCTTATCAGGTTAAAAGCAGCTTACTCCTTCAGGATACTACTTGTGTGAAAATTTGCCGGAGCGTCTCCCAGACAAACGCACCCATGACAAAAACACATTGTGCATATTGATGATACTGCAAGATTAATTAAAAACAAACATACTCCTGACAAACGTTAGTCTCTTCTCGTGAAAAAGGATTAGGCGGCTTTACATTAGTCGCTTGACAAAAATGCATTATTAATGAATGGAATAAAAACAACAAAGGTGATATGTAACTGGATGTAATGTGCAAATGAAAGACTGGCTTGAGGGGGAAGATGACTGGCCTCGTCCCTTGAGGGAGAGGCACAGTAGATGAAGAGTCGAATCAACAAGTGTGCCATTTACACAAACACACAAACAAAGACAGTGGGAGCGTGGTGAGGTAACACTGTTGGAGATGAAGGAGATGAAGAAGAAAAAGAAGCCTCTGGGTTATTAAATGCCCCAAAATGTTCCAGCTTCTGTTCTATCCCGGTGTTCGGTGGTAGAAGCGACTGAGCAGTTCACATGAAATATCTGGGCAATTAGTTCTGGGGAAGTTGCTGCTAAATGGAGAGGCAAGTGAGGTACATTGATTATGCATCGCAACAGCTGTACCAACAGGATTATACTCAAGTATTGTAATCGCTCTGGCCGGCCATCTTTGCATTTGATTTTCTCTTCGTTTAGTTTTTTTAATCTCTCGACCGAGTGCCCACATCGTAATAAAAACAAAGCTCTATAAACGCAGAGGGATATCTAAAGTATGGAAATGGAATGAAACAAATGGCACTGGGTTTGTGGAAGGTATGTGACGGGAGACTAGAGAGGAAAGGGATTGTGGGAAAACAAGGGTGGAGAGGGAGAGTTTGGGCAGTTTAAATCCATTTCCTGTATTCCCGTGTTGGAGGATAGAAACTCTCCATCGGTTTGTTTTTCCGTTATCCAAACTGATTTAAATCCAATCTGTTACCGAGTCACTTCTGGGTGTGCCCACTTTGCTGCCAGGAACAAAAATGTAATTTCTCTTCCACTCATGTCTTTAGATATTCGCCAGAACCGTGAAAAAATGTGGTTACACGAGCCAGCGTCAGACCGCACATACAGGTTTTGTTACAAGCGAAACGCTCCAAACACTCGGTACCCTCCTAAAACAACAGAGCCCTGCTAAGAAGTTCCGAGTACAGGAAATGATAGAAAAACCCACATTAAAAAGCCATGTGAAGTGTGGAATTCTGGGATTTGTATTTTCTAAGTCTTTATTTGGCTCTGCTAGAGAAGCTTAGCATAACTGGCATTGTGTTTCGAGTGCATTAAAAGGGCTTTTGTTCATGGTTTAGTAAGTGGGTTTAATTTCAAAGCTCATTAGCTGCTTGAACGTCGTTAGCAGCTATTCTGAGTTCACGTCTTCACCGTATTACAGTCTCAGGCTGCCACATTATACTACTAAGCTAACCTCTGAGTCGAAAATGAGTCAGTGCAACAGATAACACACAAACATACACATATGCTTACACACACACACAAATGTTTGCGCTAGATTCATCTCCCTGTTGACTGTGTCTGACACCTGTCTCTGAAATTCAATCATATCCCCCACATGAGAAAGAGAGAGAGGATATGCATTTGCCTTGTCCCCTCGTCGTCTGCTGTGGCTGCATGCTCAAGCCAAAACAGACAGACAGGCAGTCAGGGAGGGATGCAGGGGACCACAAGGCTACAGTGCTAGACACGGGCCTGGACCCTGAGAGTTAATGAAGCAGTCCCTCCCAATTATCTCTTGCAGCATCCATCTGACTTGGTGACAGACAGCCAGCAGAGCCAGCAGGATACTTCTGCTGTGGCAGCCTGGCCCGGTTCCTGTTCCACTCATCCCTCACGCAAGGAAAAGTGCATCTGGGCCAGACGCCGGCATAAATACACTCTTGTTTCCAAGTGATAAAGAATTTCACAGTGAGTGTGAGCAAGGAGAGAGAAATAAAGAGGTAGAAGTGAGGAATAGATTTAGTAAGAGCGTGAAAACACTTCTTGAGTAATGATCTGAATGAAATATTCATAGTGTTGCCCATATCTGGCACGTGGCACTGCTGTGTGGATTTATTCTATTGAATCTGTGGCCTCAGCTGCTTTCAAACACAGGCTAAATGTAACAATGGAGGAAAGGAACGATGAGATAGGACCATCCTTTACAGATGGTCAATGACAGTGGAGTCTGCAGAACACCCCGCCCCCCCCCACTGGATGGCCAATTTTCTTCCATTTACAATTCAAACTCCTCAAACTGCGAAAAGTATTTGGATTCGAAGTGACAGATCTTTGGAGCAAAGAGAATGCCTGAACTGCACAGGTTACGAACTGACATCAAGTGATGCTCCAAAACTTTCTGAAAATTCTGCTTGATCAAAGGAGATTCCTCCAGAAGCTCACTGCCATGAAACGGGATATGCGTTATTAAACTGTCTGAGATGAGAGGATATTGCCTTATGACTGCTTTCTCTATGGGACGCCCCGCTTTGTGCGGCATCTCCAATTGTATTTGAGAGATGGGTGCCGTCTCTTATTTCCCACCATTTCGTCTGATGAATACTATTTCACATGGAATTAAATCCCTTCGCTTCCTGAACAACTTTGAGATTTTTTCTTTCCTGTTCTTTCTTTCAATCGCATCACCTGTGGAAAGTGCGTTTGATAAGGTTTCATGTGTTTCTGGTATGTCATGTTTGATGACTCAGTGTGTGCGTGTGTTTCTTCCCGATGCAGGGTGAAAGTAAATAGCTTTGATTTCCTCCCTATTGCTGGTGAATCTGTAATTGAGCTTCCTCGCCACTCAGTACATCCATACACAGCTAGGCCGCCATGCTAGCTAATGCAGTTTTGTATAACTCACAGGGCGAATCCGTCTTCATCACAATCAAGCAGCCATGAAACAGGAGTCAATATTATCAATCCCAGCTCCTACGGAGATAAGGTGAATTCACAGAAGCATACAGATTACACCTGCCTTTCCTCCACGCTCCTGCCACCATCTGGAAAGCCCTTTGGATCAGCTCGACGCTTGGACAGAATAAAATGGCAGCACTTTCCTTTTAATTCACACCATTTCACCATAACGAAATGTGTGTTGCGGATTTAGCCATCTACACAGATAGGAATAATGAGTTGCCGAATAATCAATTTGCATGGATCTCCTGTCTTGTCTTTTCTCTCCTGTCTTTGTGACGGTTGGTTTTGTCATCGTGTCTGAAGATTAAAGGATTCCAATTCCCGTTTGCGGTACAGCCGAGACAGGTCTCATGTGAGGACCTCCATCACTTCACAGCCCTATATGTAGCTGACCAGCGGGCCGTTCTTAATCTTTAATGTAGCCAATGTCGAAGAAATAAAAAATGACAGCGTGAAATCGACAATGATATTCTTAGAAGGATGTGAGGCGATGCGGGGAGAATGTCACGGCCAATCACTAATGAAGGGCCTTCCGGGAAATAAGTTAGATAAATTATTTAAAGGCTTTCATTTAAAAATTTCCAAAACTGTGCTGAAACGATTTGCGCTTAAGCGGAAAAGGTCAGGCCAATGTTGGGAGAGCTTAATTAACCTCTCTCCACCTTCCTCTCTCAATTATTTCTGTCACACAGTACTGCAGCCAGGAGGAGAGAGAGACTGTTGCTACTGCGGCTTCAGGCTGTAGCTACGGAGAGCTGCTGTTTACGTTTGTTTGCTTTTTTTGGATGCTGCACATGGTAGGCTACATTTGCAGAGTTGCCAAAGTTCTACTCTTCCTGAAAGTTCCTGGGGGCGAAGGATGTGCGTTTGAGGAGGAGGCTGGTGCCTGGTTCTTCTCAGTGCCTCAGGAGTGTTAGCGCTTTGATCTCCTAAAACGGTTCCACAACCATTACGATAGAGGCCCACAGAACTCACAAGGCTGCAAGGGAGGCAAAGCACACCCAAATTGCTTTTTGGTTTTGAGCTGAAGCCTTCTGCTGCAGCAGCAGGAGGGAAAGACCTCTTTCTCTTTTTCTAACTCTCCCCATCACTCCGTCTCCTCTCGCTCACATTCCTATTTGCTATGTGAAAATCTGTTTTCTTTATCATGTCAAAGGGGAGCACATGTTTGCCTTGATGGCCTCCTCTTTTCGTACTCTCTTTTTATATATCATGGAAGATTTAGACTAGTAAGTGGGAAATTAGGGGACACCCTGCTAATGTTTTCTACCTCTGCTGCGCTAAGTGCTCCAGAACTAGGCATTTTGGAGTGAGAGTCTTCCCAGGGCAGGAATGCACTATGTCCTTCCAATTCTAGCAAGGGAGCAACAAACTAATTGACAGGTTGTTCCGCTAATTCCTCGTTTCTGGATTAGAGGGCAGCTGTCGACTCCCAAGAGGTCCGGACTAGTCCCAGGTTTCAGTTTTGCCAGGGCTGAGAAGAAATCTGATTAACCCCTGACATTTTTCAGAGTAATGCTCTGTGCTTTTTTACTTCTTCTTCTCTTCTCCCAAAATGTTTCAGGTTTGAGAAAACAGGAAGTGGATCTGAAATGTAGTTCCCAGGCTAAGAACAGCATTTCTGTGTTGTGTTTCAATTCCAGTCGATAAAGGAAAGGGGATTGCTGTGGCTTTGTTACTTCGGCTTGAGGTTTCACATGTTTTATCATCAGTCACATTCAGCAGGATTGCTAAGTGTCGGCCTTAAAGATATTCTCCAGTACTTTTGTATACCTTTTAGCCAGTAGTTCTGAAAGTAGCGCCCACGAGCCAAAAGTGGTCCCCAAAAATTGCGCACTGCGCCACAATGTGCACCACGTCATTGCTCTCTCGCGGAAACTCTAATTGTTATTGGGCTGGCACACATGGGGGTAAATGTAGGGAAAATGGCTCCGCATAGCTTCCTGAAAACAGTCTCTTTCAAACTAGGTATTTTGTGGCTAATTGAGGTAACACAGTAACTCTGCTTATAGATTATGCATGTATGAACTACACATTGACCACTCCAGCCCAAAGTGGGAGGTTTAAAAAACACTTACAGTCGCCAAAGTACCGGAACATGTCTTTAACTCGACATAAAAGGGTAAAGTACATCAAAGAAGCAAGCAATCAAGCTGTCATGATGGTGTCACACCATTTAAATCCTTTAAGATCTGTTTCGGGTTTCTGTAGTTCTTAAATCAGCAGACTTCAACAGACTCAATCAATTCTGACTTGCATCAAACGAGGAGACCCACACACACAAGCCTTTGCCAACCATACATTATTAGTAATTGTGGATCAATGTACTAGAAACGTTAGTCCAATGATAAGGTTCTTTTGATGAGCACAGATTAAAGAAAAGCTCATCTTGATGTATTTGGGTCAATTTCTCATCCACCGTTGCTTGGCCAGGCCTATTTATAGCAAGAGTGGCGGTTTTAAATAAATGTTAATAACGGACTGATTTAATTGGGTGTAATCTGGCCGATGAGCTGCGAAGGGTTTATGCTTTGAGTACAAAGCTCGGTTGAACAGTCAAAGGAATTTTTACATTCATCAGCCTTACGATTAAGTTCAGCCTGTTGATGGCAATCAAGCCAATAAATCACATCAACAAACCTACATGTACTGGTCTCTAGACTTGCATCCTTGCTACTATAGAGCTGTGGTATAATAGAGGAGAGAAAATGCAATTTGCAGCCACTCGTCCCAGAAGGAGAGAGGTCTTATTTCCATTGAAATGAACTGTGAGCTGTGTCGGGGATGGTGTGTGGTGGCCTCTCTGCATGGATCACTGGTGATGGGGTGGGCGACGTCGCCTCGAGGGGACCTACAGGATGTAGTGACATACGTTTTCAGTCCCATGCATCTGGATAAAGTAGGGAAGTGTGATGTTATACTATCCTGTGTGTTGGATTAGATTTACAGCTAGAGTCTTTCACCTCTATATAACCTCTACCCGTCTCCAGTATAGACGTATTGAACACAGATACGCCTTCAGAACATATTGAGCTATTGGAGATGGGATTGATTGTGTGTGTCTGGTATGCTCACAGATAGCTGACATCATTTAGCAGTCCTTGAGAAAGCTGTGGCGTGTGACGTGATCGTATGTGTCATGCCCAACTGGCCGAGCAATCACACTAGTCTGCCTCCTTGTGGCAATGACGAAAATCATACGGTGACAATGACATGCCAAAGTGATTTGTCAGGAACATTCGCTCACGTGTTTGCTTAGTGATACAGTGCATGTGGCAATGCCGCATAATCCTTAACGCTACTGATCTTGACTGGGGCGGTACACCTGTCAAACGGTAACGCAAGCGTCCTAAGGCGAGCTCAGGGAGGACAAAAACCTCCCGTCGAGCAGAAGGGCAAAAGCTTGCTTGATCTTGATTGCTATGTGGGATTCGAGCATTTGGCTGTATTGTCTTTCTCTTCCACAGTGTTTTGGTGCTGCTGAGCTGCAGTCAGATGAGCTGTCAGTGGTGACAGATGACTGTTCCAGTGCCAGACTGTCTGTCTGTCTGTCTGTCTGTCTGTCTGTCTGTCTGTCTGTCTGTCTGTCTGTCTGTCTGTCTGTCTGTCTGTAATTAGGCCTATTTATTTCCTGCTGGCTATAGCAGTTTGCTGGGGATGGCGGTAGCTAGAGATGTTAGCAAGTCATCAGAACCCATCTCCATTCCTATGAAGGGGTAAGAGTGTGTGTGTATTTACGATATCCCCGTACAGCATGTCTTTGATGCCCATGAGTGTACTTGTGCTTATCCAGTCCCAGTGTATTGTGTATTGTGTGTCCTTGGCCGAAGTGTGAGCCTAATTCCATGCAGTGTTTGTAAGTGTGTTGTCTATTGTGTGCTCTCCTGCTTACCAAGAGTGTGCTGATGTGCTGTTTGCAAGCGCACACTGAGTTGGAGTGTTCCTTAATCAGGCAATGTTTGCTTTCGTGTGTCTCAGCATGTATGTAGACCTATCATTCAGAGTGCATGTGTGTGCGTTCGTGTGTCTGCATGTGTGCCTGAGTTTTGGCTTGCATCCATGTGTTTGGGCACGCCCGCTTGCGTATGTATGTGTGTGTGTGCATGCCTGAGTGTTAGTTTGGTTTGGAATAACCACATTCTATTATAGAATGTTGTGTGTGCTGAATTTGCACGCGCAAGCCAAGTGCCACCACTACAGTCAGTCGCACTGTCAAAGCTGTAAGAAATAGGCTGCAAACAAGCACACAACACTGGCCACGATGTGTTTACAATACTGCATTGGCAATAAGCCATTATTTGTCCGACCGAATGGGAAAAGTCTGTGAGCATTTGAAATAGGATCAGGCTCAAACGAACAGGATCAAAAATGTTAGCTTGGTAGTCCAACATTCTTCCCGACATGCAACCATACCAGAGGCAGGGGACAAAGGATGGTGATCCTGCTGCTTCTGCCTGCCAGCCAGCCAGCCAGCCAGCCAGCCACATTCCAAGCAGTTGCACCTGATTCATCCTAGCTAGTCAAAGTACAGAATTATTATCAAGCATTTTGTCAACATTGATGACAGTTTGGAAACTGGAGGTAGGCTGTCTCCCTAATACGATGACTTCGGTTCGCAGTATTACAAAGTCACTCACAAATGTCTTTGAGATTTTTGCGTTTTTTTAATACCTGTAACTCCCATTTCCTGCAATCTAGATCAAAACATTTCCTTAAATGATATATATTTTAAATTATAGTGTTGCAGCCAGTCCGCAAGATGCTGTCGTTTTGCTATGTTTTGTGGGGAGAACATTTTTTGCCTCCAACAGCTCGCTTTTTTCTGACCAGCACTGTCCCAGAGCTTGGGGTAGTGTATGTCGGCTTCATGTGGCAGCGGCAGGTACGCTAGACAATTTTTTAACAGCATCATAGCATACATATTGGTGAATCACTGTGACATATGAAATACGAGTGATAGTGTAATCACTGTGTAATAACTACATACAAAATTAATGAACGTTCATATTCAGGTCCTGATTGGTCGACAATCTTCTTTGATGCGTCAAATAGTGTTATATAATGTGTATCTTTTTTGACATGCAAAGACCCAAAGGCCGTTTCATAGTTTGCATTCTTGTGCGTGTGTGTGTGTGTGTGTGTGTGTGTGTGTGTGTGTGTGTGTGTGTGTGTGTGTGTGTGTGTGTGTGTGTGTGTGAGTGTGTGTGTTGGTGGAATCTCCCAGCCTGCAGCTCTATGGCCATGCACGGCAACCAGGACTCCCTGGCTGTGCTCAAAATTAGCTATGGATCACAGCACGTCTCTATTGAGTGCTGTTTATAAGTAATCAATAGGCGTGCTGGCTCCTGATGGGTCTCACTCATTACAGCTCTTTAATAATAGGCTACCCTGCAGTGACTGTTGCAGCTGCCGTACCAACGTGCTGTGTGCAATGCAAAGAGAGGCCAATGGAAGCACTGTTCACAAACACAACTGCTAACCGGGGGAATTAATCGCTATCATTTATAACACACTATACTACCATGACTTATGTATGCTACTGTATCTGTGCACACACCACAACACTACAACCAGGGATTTTTCTGCAATTGAAATCCTTGGGCTGGCCGCCTTCGTGTTTTTCGGGATGCCTAAGTCTAAACAGTGTAAAAAAATATATATATTTAAAAGATAGAGAAGATAATGGACCTATATATTTAAAAAATAATATAATCTTTGAGAACTAATAATCATCAAAATATAAGCTAGACAGTCAGTGAATGGAAAAACAATCCATAAACAATGAATTAGCAGTGTTGATTTTGTTTTATGTTTGAGCAAAATAACACAGCATTAGTCATGGCAAAATGCATGGAATTGCAGAAAATATGCTTTAAAATACAACATTTTCTCTCAGCTCCATGGAGAAATGTGTAGAAATGCAGTAGGGGGCCTCTAAAATGTTCTCTTAAATTCAGCTGTGCTGACCAGAAGATGTGAGTGTGGAGTGCTGGAGTAGAGCAAGGAGCGGATCAAGCATAATTTGGCTGGAACGTGGAGCGGATTTTTAAAATGTTGGACTGTCGGCCTTCCCTCTTGCTCCAATTTCGCTCTGGTACCGCTCAGCCATGAGCTCTGGGCACACTCTGCCCAGCATTTTTCTTTTAATTAGGCATATTCTGTTGTATTTATTTAGTCTACCCCACCACTAATGCGCAGAGATTTTAATATGAGTCGACCAAGAAATAGGTCACACAGCCTGTGTAGTTGATAGCAAGACAACGAATTAGCCCATGCAGCAGCACCGGAGAAGTTTAGAATTTGATATAGGCTATTACGGAAAAAAAGTACATGTTTGTCTAAGTTTGTAACAGTGCTAAAGTTGTCTATCAACTGTAAAATGTGAGCGCAACAGAGCCAGTTACAACGGAAGTATGTGATCGTCAATAGATTAGAGAAAAAGCAAGTCGTTTTTTAACACAGCGGCCGCATATCATCAGGTAGGTGATTGTTTAAAAGCCTACAACATGCTGAAATGTTAAAGCTTCTTACTATAGCCTACTTCAAAACCAAATAACAGTACAAAGTCATAAAAGTAGATGGGGCGTTTGTTAAATTATCTTTTTCAACAAAACATGAAACAAGTTTTTTTTTTGTGAGTGCTGAGCGATTTTTAGCGCAGCGCGGAAAGGATGTTGCACAAAGACCACTCAGTCGGATTTCAACTCTGCTCAGATACTCTGGCACCGATGGACCGATCGAGGCAATTACCGCTCCCCCTGCCACGGCCACCACCTAAGTCCCTATTTGATCCAGAAAAAAACCTGTACAACTAAATAAGAATGCCCTACAATGTTAGGCATAAGCTTAAGTCATATAACAGCTTGACTTCCCTGCTATATCCAGTAGTCAAAAGTCACCAAGATTGTACGCACTTGGGCTAATGTGGGATACACACAGACACCACTACTTGGGCCATGGGCCCAGTTGCATGAAACATCTTAAGTGATTCATCAGAAAGGAATAATGTTCCCTTACCTGAGAGAAACGTTTAATGGCGTTGCAAAGAGCCCCTTAAACATTTTCCTTAGTTAAGTCGTTTTACGGTAGTTTGAAGACATGTACGGCAGAAAGAGTATTTGTTTACCATGGAGACACCCTAATTCACTGACTGAAGGTCTCATCCAACAATGTATATTTCTATATTCAAAACAGGAGAAGCAAATCGTTTCAGATGATACTAAAACAGCTTTCTTTAAGTTACTTTTTTCTCAACTTGTTTCTATTACTTTCTAGCACATCAAGCTAGCTTTCACAGAGTAGCTAGCTTTGACGCCAATATTGTCCATCTTTCATTATTAGCTATGTACTGTAGCTAGGTGGTAGAACCAGGGCAGAGGATAGGAATATTCACCTCCACAAAAATGCTGTTTAGATGGACACACTTAACTGTTTTACTTAATTTAAGCAAAAATATCCCCTTAATATGTTTTGTGCAATTGCTTTAAATTGAAGGAAATGTTTTAAGGGAAAAGATAAGATAAAAATGTACTTAAGATGATTTATGCAACCGTGCCCTGACCTTACCAGGAATAATTGGGTATTTTTTTATAGCCTATAACTGAAGGCCATGTTTTTTTTATTTATTCCTGGTCAGGTCATGTAGTCAACTCCCCCTGAAGGTGTCTGCATGCTTCCCAGCCGAAACTGTTCAGAAGAATTTGTTCATATATTATGACGACATTTTGTGATGTTTTTGTTCGTTTGGACTTTTTCGGCTGTTCGGGCATACAAACATTTTTCTAGAGGGAAGCTGAAGTTCGAAACCAAAATCTACACCCCTTTGTGGGTGATTGGTCAACAGTAGGTATTCTTCAAGAAAGGTACCCAAATGTTTCAGTCTCCCTTGCTATCCTTCCTCCCTATCTCTGCTGATGTGGAGTCAGTGGAGTGTCCCTGGCGTACACGCCTGGCGGAGGTCAGTGCGTTACAAGGGTTAGAGAAGTTAGCCAGTCGACTTGGCTGCATTATTCAGCAGTGGGGGCTAGGCCACACAAGAGGGATCTAGCAGCTAGTAGCTGTACATGTGCAGTGGGGGGAAAAAGTATTTGATCCCCTGCTGATTTTGTACATTTGCCCACTTACAAAGAAATGATCAGTCTATAATTTTAATAGTAGGTTTATTTGAACAGTGACAGAATAACAAAAATATCCAGAAAAACGCATGTCAAAAATGTTATAAAATGATTTGCATTTTAATGAGGGAAATAAGTATTTGACCCCTCTGCAAAACATGACTTAGTACTTGGTGGCAAAACCCTTGTTGGCAATCACAGAGGTCAGACGTTTCTTGTAGTTGGCCACCAGGTTTGCACACATCTCAGGAGGGATTTTGTCCCACTCCTCTTTGCAGATCTTCTCCAGGTCATTAAGGTTTCGAGGCTGACGTTTGGCAACTCGAACCTTCAGCTCCCTCCACAGATTGTCTATGGGATTAAGGTCTGGAGACTGGCTAGGCCACTCCAGGACCTTAATGTGCTTCTTCTTGAGCCACTCCTTTGTTGCCTTGGCCATGTGTTTTGGGTCATTGTCATGCTGGAATACCCATCCACGACCCATTTTCAATGCCCTGGCTGAGGGAAGGAGATTTTCACCCAAGATTTGACGGTACATGGCCCCGTCCATCGTCCCTTTGATGCGGTGAAGTTGTCCTGTCCCCTTAGCAGAAAAACACCCCCAAAGCATAATGTTTCCACCTCCATGTTTGATGGTGGAGATGGTGTTCTTGGGGTCATAGGCAGCATTCCTCCTCCTCCAAACATGGCGAGTTGAGTTGATGTCAAAGATCTCCATTTTGGTCTCATCTGACCACAACACTTTCACCAGTTGTCCTCTGAGTCATTCAGATGTTCATTGGCAAACTTCAGACGGGCCTGTATATGTATTCTTGAGCAGGGGGACCTTGCGGGTGCTGCAGGATTTCAGTCCTTCACGACGTAGTGTTACCAATTGTTTTCTTGGTAACTATGGTCCCAGCTGCCTTGAGATCATTGACAAGATCCTCCTGGGCTGATTCCTCACCGTTCTCATGATCATTGCAACTCCACGAGGTGAGATCTTGCATGGAGCCCCAGGCCGAGGGATATTGACAGTTATTTTGTGTTTCTTCCATTTGCGAATAATTGCACCAAATGTTGTCACCTTCTCACCAAGCTGCTTGACGATGGTCTTGTAGCCCATTATAGCCTTGTGTAGGTCTACAATCTTGTCCCTGACATCCTTGGAGAGCTCTTTGGTCTTGGCCATGGTGGAGAGTTTGGAATCTGATTGATTGCTTCTGTGGACAGGTGTCTTTTTTACAGGTAACAAGCTGCGGTTAGGAGCACTCCCTTTAAGAGTGTGCTCCTAATCTCAGCTCATTACCTGTATAAAAGACACCTGGGATCCAGAAATCTTTCTGATTGAGAGGGGATCAAATACTTATTTCCCTCATTAAAATGCAAATCAATTTATAACATTTCAGGCATGCATTTTTCTGGATTCTTTTGTTGTTATTCTGTCTCTCACTGTTCAAATAAACCTACCATTAAAATTATAGACTGATCCTTTCTTTGTCAGTGGGCAAACGTACAAAATCAGCAGGGGATCAAATACTTTTTTCCCCCACTGTATGCACATACTGTGAATAGGGAGGGCCAGGAAAGTGGCTGGCTTTCAACATTGTTAATGCAGGGGAAGCAAGGTGGGGGGGGGGGGGGGGGGGGGGGGGGGGGGGGGGGGGGGGGGGGGTAAAAGATAGCGTGTGTAGAGAGAGAGAGAGAAATAGATGGAAAGAAATGAAATAAAGAAAGAAGGCAGGCAGTGGGGAGAAGGAGAAGGTATGGAATATATACTGTAGAAAGAGAGAGACAGAGATGGAGAAAGAGAGAGAAGGAGAAAAAGATTGAGGGAGGCCAGAGAGAGAGGGATCAAAAAAGAGAGAGAGACTGAGATGAAAGGAAAGAAAGAAAGAGAGTGAGAGTGACAGACAGAGAGAAGGTTGAGATAATGTAACAACATTGGCACTTGAGGTTACATTGTGAGAGTTAATTACAGTGACCCTGTGAAGAGGGTTATAGAGTAGAGTCTTGTGCTGCCACGCTACTGTTAAGTAGAGAAGAAAATAATGAAGAAACAGAAGTACATAAGATTTATTTTGTGACAATACTTTGTTTGCATTGTGGAGCATTTCCTTTGTCTAATGTTGAAGTCTCGCTGTCTTTTGTCAGAACCATAAACTGGTATAGCAGTATTTTTACTGCTCTAATTACATTGGTAACCAGTTTATAATAGCAATAAGGCACCTCTGGGATATGTGATATATGGCCAATATACCACGGCTAAGGGCTGTGTCCTAAGAACAGCCCTTTGCCGTGGTATATTGGCCATATACCACACCTCCTTGGGCCTTATTGCTTAATTGTAAGTCTACGGAGAGCGTGTCACATGTCTCCATAATAAGCAATGAGTTTTGACAGTGCTCAATGAAAGAACATACCCTATAATCGAAAGACCAGAACATAGCAAAAAGGTGCTACTTCTAACACCAGTCAGTTCTGAATTGAAGGCAATTACCTTTGCCAAATAAGTGTAAGATGGAGGACATTTTGACGTGTTTCTGTTTGCACCACTCCAGCCTTTTGATGGAGTGTGTGTAATTTAGTATGATTTTTTTAGAGCAGAAGTGAGTGGAGGAGAGTGGGCACTCTGTGATTTCTGACAGTGTTTGTGCAGTGAAAACATGAGACACTGTACTGCTGCAGGATACTGAGACACCATCCCAGAGAGAGCACCAGGCACTGCCACTTCAGAGCCCCCACACACACAAGCATGCACACACCCAGAGCCATATATTTAATATATGGCTCTGCACCCACCTATTCGGTCTTAAAGCAATGAGCTGAAATACACATGAGAGACTCTCGCACTACAAAATACCGACTGCCACTCACTTTCAAACAGCATAGAGTCTTGCACAACCTGACAACAGACCTTCAACACAGTGACATTTAGCAATGCAGACACATTCCCTTATTCACTAACATCTAGAGACATTAAACTCTCTTTCTCTATCTGCCTCTCTCTCGGTCTCGCTATCACTCTCCACCCCCCCACCTCACCATTCCTTCCTCCATCCCCTCCTGCCCCTCTCCATCACCTACTCTCTCCATGCCCTTCCCTGTGTGGATGGGGGACAGACAGTCTGCTACTAAACAGCAGGGCTGTTGTGTGTTTGTGTGTGTGTGTGTGTGTGTGTGTGTGTGTGTGTGTGTGTGTGCGTGCGCATTTGTGGCCTGTTCTGCTCTGTGATACAGCAACGAGGTTTATCCGAGTGTAAAATCCACTGGCTCCTCGGCTTGCCGGGGTTACTGTTACTGAGCTGCTGCTGGTGGAAGAGCACACAGCATCACAGCATTGTCCCAGAGCCCTAACCTTTGCTAGGCTACCCTGCGCTTGCTAAAACAATGTGCTCCCAGAACCATACTAACACAATATGCTCCCAGAGCCATGCTAACACAACATGCTCCCAGAGCCATGCTAATGTAACCAGTGTGAAATGGCTAGCTAGTTAGCGGGGTGCACGCTAATAGCGTTTCAATCGGTGATGTCACTCGCTCCGAGACCTTGAAGTAGTTGTTCCCATTGCTCTGCAAGGGCTGCGGCTTTTGTGGAGCGAAGGGTAATGATGCTTCGTGGGAGGCAGCTGTTGATGTGTGCATGCTAACACAATAGAGCCATGCTGACACAATATCCTCCCTGAGCCATGCTAACACAATATGCTCCCAAAGTCATGCTAACACAATATGCTCCCAAAGCCATGCTAACACAATATGCTCCCAAAGCCATGCTAACACAATGTGCTCCCAGAGCCATGCTAACACAATGTGCTCCCAGAGCCATGCTAACACAATGTGCTCCCAGAGCCATGCTAACACAATGTGCTCCCAGAGCCATGCTAACACAATGTGCTCCCAGAGCCATGCTAACACAATATGTCAACATCTGCTCCAGCAGATCCCCTTTCACCGGCCACAGACAGGATGGACGCCATAGAGGGCAGGATGTGGGAGGTCATAGTGAGACAGAGGGGTGTGCAGAGGGGGTTCTTTGGGGTCCCAGATGGGATCCCAGAAGGAGCACAAAGTCACGACTGCAGCTGGCCTCCGGTGTGTGTGACCCTCAGGCTTTATGTGAGTGAGGTGTGCCTGTCTTATCTCCCCTGAGAGAGGGCAGATAATGTTACCTCAATCACTAAGAGGGTTGGATCTGGACGGACACGGACGGACACACACACACACTGATGGAGACATGAAACTGACACGGGGTGATAATGACTGAGACGCAATGTAATATACACAGGGGAAATGAGAGGGATAAACTCTATAGGAAGTTGTAAACAGAGGATGGGGTGATGGGCCATGTTTGCTAGCATGTTCTTGCATTTACAGTGTTTGTCTATGGCTTAGGTTTTATGAGTCAGTATTTATGGGGTGGTGTGCTTGTATGTTTACAGTAGTTGTAGGTGAAAGTGTGTGTGTGTGGGGGGGATGTATGTGAAAATGCGTGTGTGTGCGCGCGCTTGTGTGTGTATACACGTGTGTTTGTGTGCCAACAGGGGGAGAGGGGAGCGTGGGCGGCACCCACGGAATGCTGATTCAAACAGGGCTGGACAAACGGCTGCACACAAACCCAGTGCGTGTCGCTGGCTGCCTGTGGGAATGTCAAACACAATGGTGTTCTGTGGAGCTGTGGTGAGAGCTCCCTGCCAGGTATTAGTTCACATGTGAGCCTCACAGAGAGGCTCACACACTCACAGGCAAGCGCACACACAGTGTCACACAGGTAGGAGAACGCTCGCACACGTAAACACACACACACTCTCTCCTTCTCTTGTTGAAGTTGTATCTTCACTGATGGGTGAAACAAGCACAGTCATTGTGCCCCTCAAATCCATTATAAAGACGTAGAAACGATCACGATCACGACAAGTCACTACTCTTGGGTAAAAACCGCCGCCAGTGTACATTATTCGTCACTCTCCCTGGCATTGTCTAATTTCTAGGACTCAATAATTGTGTTAAACACAAAGACCCCCGGAGTCCTCGCAATACGCTCGAATCGTTCGAAAATTCCCTCAAATTCATCAATTACAGAGTGTGCTAATCTCATTGAGATTTGAATGAATGGGGAGGCCTCATCATAACTTATCCAATTAGGTAATTGACTTCTCTGGATTAGGGGGGAAGAAAGAAAGGGAAAGCCCCACAGTGTGCTGCCGAGTGGCAGCCTGGTTACTCTAAAGCCAACCTATTGTCCTGGCTTAGCTGGAGAGACAGATTCAAGGCCTATGCCATGGTCACCAATCGTTGTCCTGGAAAGCTACGTGGTGTGCAGGCTTTTGTTCCAGCCCAGCACTGAAAAACAATTGAGCTAATTAACCTTGAGGAGTCGAATCAGGTATGTTACAGCGGAGCTGGAAAAAAAAAAAACTGCATAACCCCCTATTGCAGCTGTCCAGGACCAGGGTTGGTCACTGTTAGTGAACACTATTACCATCTCCAACCCATCATCCCCCTCTATTTGGTCCCACTCTCTTCCTGCTCCCTGTTCCACCAGATAAAGCACGGGGCTCAAACTTGACATAAAATGGAGAAAAAGGTAAATGGAAGCTAAAGGATAATCAGTCATCCACAAAACAAGAAATGGGGAGATTAAAAGTGAGCGAGGAGGGGATAAATAAATATATTACTGTGAGCAGAAAAATGGGGAGAATTAGAGATATATGGAGAGGGAGAGAGATGGAGAGTGGAAAGAGAGAGAGAAAGAGGAAGAGAGAAAAGAGAGACGGAGAGAAAGAGAGTAATTGAGAGCAATTGAAAGAGAAATGACAGAGGCCTATATCAGAAAATAGGCCTATATCAGAAAATAAGAGAAAAATAAAGACAGAGAAAGAGAGGTAGCGAGAGAGAGAGCATGACGTGGATGCAGCGACTAACTGAGCTGAGAGAGCGAGCAGCGGCCCAGATTATGCAGGAGCCAGGCGCTTTATCAGGTGACCTTTAAATTGAAGCCGCGAAGCGGCTGGAGGCCCAGGGGCCGCCGTCTTTGCTCTGATTGGCTGGCCGGCCCTGGACCTGCTGACAATAGAAATGATCAGAGGCAGCGCATATCCAGAGGGGAAATTCCATTAATATATATATTTCTATATTTCCCACTGTCTTTCTTAAACATGGGGGAAGAGGGAAAAGTCATTATGTGCTGTGAAGCATGCTGAGTGAGAGGGAGGGAGGGAAGGAGAGAGGGAAGGAAGGAGGTTGCCATTACCTGGCAGTTGCCTATCTCTCTCTCTCTCTCTTCCTCCCTCATTCCCTTTCACAGGGGGCCTGTGATTTAAAAGCAGAGGGGTGGCAGGTTGTGATTGCCTGATAGATATCTCCCAGTGGTGAGGGGTACTCGGGGACACTGCTGTTGATGAGGTGTGTGTGTTCTGGGAAAGGGAGGCTTGTTGTCTGTACCGATGAGGAGCTCTGTGTCTGGTATGTCTGTGAAGGATGATTGATTACAGAGGGCCAGGGGTGCAGTGTATGTGTGTGTCGTGTGTCTGTGCATGTACCTGCCACCTAATATGCCACTATGTACACAGGGAATGCATGGTGCATCCATTTATAACAGCAGCTAGAGACGGTAATTAAATAAAATAACATTTATGAACAGGGACCCACATGAATTTACTTGAACATTATTGTAGGGACAATAGCATTGGTTTGAGCTCAATGTAAAAATCTCTCCCTACCATCATATCTAAGCCAATATGGCATAAATGTTAATGAAAATTCGCAAATCAACTGGATTGCAGGTACACAACACACTCCCCGCCTCTTGTCATGAGCTGTCAGGCCGCTACCGAGAACCACATACCAGATTGTTAAAAGGGTCGTTAGCAATTGATTTTTTTAGAGTATTTTTTGGTGCCCACCAAGATCATATTCTAGACGTTGGATTAAAACGAGACTATGGCGTCCATGTATAATTTATCGCTCTAACGTGTCCTTTTCTGTCTATTAAGAACCAACTTTTTGTAGCATTTCTATCAAAGCGAACATAAACATTTTTGGGGCGTATATGTACATAGGTAGGGGTAAAGTGATTAGGAAACAGGATAGATAATAAGCAGTAGCAGCAGCGAATGTGATGAGTTAAAAGAGTTGGTGCAAAGGGGGGTCAATGCAGATAGTCCGGGTAGCTCATTGACTAAATATTTAGCAGTATTATGGCTTGGGGGTAGAAGCTGTTCAGGGTCCTGTTGGATCCAAACTTGGTGGACTGGTACCGATTGCTGTGTAATAGCAGAGAGAACAGTCTATGACTTGGGTGGCTGGAGTCTTTGACAATTCTTAGGGCAGTTGACATACCAAGCGGTGATACAGCCAGTCAAGATGCTCTCAATGGTGCAGCTGTGTTGGTGTGTGTGGACCATGGTAATTCCTTAGTGATGTGGACACAGAGGAACTTGAAGGTCTCGACCCGCTCCAATACAGCCCTGACGATGTGGATGGGGACGTGCTCGGCACTCCGTTTCCTGTAGTCCACGATCAGCTCCTTTGTCTTGCTGACGTTGAGGGAAAGGATGTTGTCCTGGCACAACACTGCCAGGTAACTGACCTCCCCCCTATAGGCTGTCTCATCGTCGTCGGTGATAAGACCTACTTGTCGTCAGCAAACTTGATGATGGTGTTGGAGTCGTGTGCGGCCACACAGTCGTGGCTTAACAGGGAGTACAGGAGGGGACTATGCACGCACCCCTGAGGGGCCACCGTGTTGAGGGTTAGCGTGGCGGATGTGTTGTTGCCTACCCTTACCACCTGGGGGCGGCCTGTCAGTAAGTCCAGGATCTAATTGCAGATGGCGGTCCTAAGCTTATAGATGAGCTTGGAGGGCACTATGGTGTTGAACGCTGAGCTGTAGTCAATGAACAACATTAAATGGCCAAATGTATGTTGACACATGCTTGTCAAAACATCTCATTCTAAAATCATGGGTATTAATATGGCATTGGTCTCCCCTTTGCTGCTATAACAGCCTCCAATCTTCTGGGAAGGCGTTCCACTAGATGTTGGAACATTGCCGCGGGGACTTGCTTCCATTCAGCCACAAAAGCATTAGTGAAGTCGGGCAATGATGTTGGGCGATTAAGCCTGGCTCGCAGTCGGCATTCCAAAGGTGTTCAATGGGGTTGAGGTCTGGGCTCTGTGCAGGCCAGTCAAGTTCTTCCACACCGATCTCGACAAACCATTTCTGTACAGACCTCACTTTGTGCAGGGGGGCATTGTCATGCTGAAACAGGAAAGGGCCTTCCCCAAACTGTTGTCACAAAGTTGGAAGAACAGATTACTCTAGAATGTCATTGTATGCTGTAGCGTTAAGATTTCCTTTCACTGGAACTAAGGGGCCTAGCCCGAACCATGAAAAACAGCCCCAGACCATTATTTCTCCTCCACCAAACTTTACAGTTGGCACTATGCATTCGGGCAGGTAGCGTTCTCCTGGCATCCGCAAAAGCCAGATTCACCCATCGGACTGCCAGATTGTGAAGCGTGATTCATCACTCCAGAGAACGCATTTCCACTGCTCCAGAGTCCAATGGCGGTGAGCTTGACACCACTCCAGCCGACACTTGGAATTGATGGTGATCTTAGGCTTGTGTGTGGCTGCTCGGCTATGGAAATCCATTTCATGAAGCGCTCGACAAACAGTTACTGTGATGAAGTTGCTTCCAGAAGCAATTTGAGTGAGTGAGTGTTGCAACCGAGGACAGATGATTTTTACACACTACGCGCTTCAGCACTCGACGGTCCCATTCTGTGAGCTTTTGTGGCCTACCACTTCGCGGTGGAGCCGTAGTTGCTCCTAGATGTTTCCACTTCACAATAACAACACTTACAGTTGACCGGGGCAGCTCAGACATGTATTCCAAAATAAATAAGGAAATACAGTCAGGCACCATATTACTACAAGACAAAACATATTTCTCAATCAAGCATGATAGTCTTGTAAGTATAAAAGCAAAGCTTGCTTTCATGTAATAAACATTTTGAAAAGGTAGTGGAATGGGATTATTGTGGTGTGTGAAGAATGCAATACTTTAACTTGTATGCGGTACAAATCACATTATTGTGGGGGCACCTCCTTTAAGAGTATGAATTAGGCTGTTTGAGAAGGTTTGAATCCTAAGCAACCTGCATACACATTGTTTGAAGTACAATAGACCACAGGGTTCTCCCCAAAGAAGCCAACCTTTGGAATGGCTGCACCATTGCGTAAAAAAAAAGTTGTATTATTTATTTACTTTATTTGTTAGAATTTAAGGCTAGGGACCACACCTAAATTGAATATTTTGGGCTCTAGATTGCAGAAATGGCAGTTACAGGTGTTTATAAAACGTAAAAATCTATAAATCCAAAGGTCACTGCCCCTCTCCTAATGAAACCCAAAGTGAGTAGTACTGTAACATGATACACTATATCTCAGCTAGCCCGTTCAGGGCGATAGACCATAACAAGGCTCAAGATTCAAGGGATGGTTATTTCATGTTCATGAATGTTGCATTTTACCTAATGAAACCCACAGCGGATGGTAACTGAAGCAAGTTTACAAGGTTACGGATGCATTCGTAAATTGCCTCCAGTGTCAGTGTGCTCTGGGTCGTTCGTAAATTCAGAGAGTTTAGCACTTGGACGCTCTGACCAAGGAGAAAGGTTGATCCAAGCGTTCTGACCTCACAACGGCAGTCAAGCACGCAAACTAACTGGTTCAACATGGCTAGCTTGCCATGTTGAACCATAATTCCAGACACAGATAAGAGAACACCTCACTCTGACTATTTTACTCACCCCAGCAGAGTTGGTTAGGCTTTTTCCATGTTATCTAGAGCGTTAGTGACTGTAACTGTGCTGCTGGCAACAATGAAAGGATTTTTTTTGCCGACGTTTACGTTCACCGTTCATATTCAACAGGTGTTGCGCATTCGTAAATGCATCGGTTATTCTGCGCACAATACTCACACTTACATACGCATGTGCATCTAGCTCCACACCATCTGTTGGAACACACCCACTCACCCCCACATACACACCCACCCCCGTTCAGCTGAACCTGTCCCCTGGCTGCTGCTGCGGACAGGAGGCGGGTCACGGGGTCAGCTCTTAACTGCTACATCTCAGAGTGGTGGTGTAACAGAGCCATCAGAGCCTCCCTGGCTTGGGCCGCCCACCCCGGAGAGGAAGACTGAGTCGCCGCCCACCTGGCAAAAACCACCATCGCCCTCAGCCTGCCTGGCCGGCTGGCTGGGAGAAGACAGACAGCCAGACAGGTAGACAAAGAAAGAGAGAAAGGGGGGTTGGGACGCAGAAGAGAGAAAGTGGGTGTGTGTGTGTGAGTGTGCATGCTTGTGTGAGCGTGCATGCGTGCTTGTGTCTGAGGCTTGTCGGGGGTGTTATCGTCGCTGGCCACATTCCACAGCGGAAGATAAAGGAGGGCAAATTAACTAGATCACAGGGAGGGTGTCAGTGACAAATGGGGGACGAGGGACCAACACCTCGGCGATAAGAGGAGAAAATAGTCATAACAGCTGAGTGAAAAACACACAGCCTAGCCCACAAGAAACTTTGCCAGGATTGAGCACCAAGATGCAGCACCAAGATGCAATTTCGCTGTTGTTGATCCATCGTTAGCATGATAGCATCTGTTGTCTGGCCTTTTGGATCATAATGAATAAGATCATATGGACAGAACAACCTGATCCTAGATCAGCACTCCTACTCTTAGACGTTTTGTGAATACAGATTTCCACTGGGCAAAAGATGGTTGAATCAAGATTGAATCATTTCAACCCCAAAAAACAATGTGATGACGTTGAATCGATGTGGAAAACGGATTGTATTTGCAAAAAGTCATCAACATCGGGGCATTTCATATTTTTTCACCTAAATCCAATGACATGGTAACATTTGCATCTAGCAAAGACGAAGGAATTGTCCGTAGAGCTTTGAGACAGGATTGTGTCGAGGCACAGATCTCGGGAAGTGACCAAAACATTTCTGCAGTATTCAAGGTCCCCAAGAACACAGTGGCCTCCATCATTCTTAAATGGAAGAAGTTGGGAACCACCAAGACTCTTCCTAGAGCTGGCTGCCCGACCAAAATGAGCAATCGGGGGAGAAGGGCCATGGTCAGGGAGGTGACCAAGAACCCGATGGTCACTGACAGAGCTCCAGAGTTCCTCTGTGGAGATGGAGAACCTTCCAGAAGGACAACCATCTCTGCAGCACTCCACTTATCAGGACCTTATGGTTGAGTGGCCAGACGGAAGCCACTCCTCAGTAAAAGGCACATGACAGCCTGCTTGGAGTTTGCCAAAAGGCACCGAAAGGACTCTCAATCATGAGAAACAAGATTATCTGTTCTGATGAAACCAAGATTGAACTATTTGGCCTGAACGCTAATCGTCAAGTCTGGAGGAAACCTGGCATCATGCCTACGGTGAAGCATGGTGGTGGCAGTATCATGCTGTGGGGATGTTTTTCAGCAGCAGGGACTGGAAGACTAGTTAGGCTCAATGGAAAGATGAACGGAGCAAAGTGCATAGAGATCCTTGATGAAAACCTGGTCCAGAGCAATCAGGACCTCAGACTGGGACAAAGGTTCTCCTTCCAACAGGACAACAACCTTAAGCACACAGCCAAGACAATGCAGGAATGGCTTCGGGACAAGTCTCTGAATGTCCTTGAGTGGCCCAGCCAGAGCCCGAACATCTCTGGAGAGACCTGAAAATAGCTGTGCAGCGATGCTCCCCATCCAACCTGACAGAGCTTGAGAGGATCTGCAGAGAAGAATGGGAGAAACTCCCCAAATACAGGTGTGCCAAGCTTGTTGCGTCATACCGAAGAAGACTCGAGGCTGTAATCGCTGCAAAAGGTGCTTCAACAAAGGACTGAGTAAAGGGTCTGAATACTTATGTAAAAGTCATATTTCAGTTTTTTACTTTTTATACATTTGCAAAAAATTCTAAAAACCTGTTTTTGCTTTGTCATTATGGGGTATTGGGTGTATATTGATGAGGGAAAAAACAATTTAATCCATTTGAGAATAAGGTTGTAAGGAAACAAAATGTGGAAAAAGTCAAGGGGTTTGAATACTTTCCGAATGCACTGTAATTCAAAACTAGACTTTGAACTGAAGTCTGTGTCTGTGGGTTGGGATGGATAGAAATTGTAAAATGCCTGGTGTAGCTGCTGAAGAAGAATCTATGGAGGCTCACTTAGATTGGCTCGCTTATCAGTGACAGGAAGTGTTGGTGCTGCTATTTCTGACATCGGTGTGGCTGATAGATCGAGGTGCCTGGAGAATCTGTGTAAAGCTTCCCACACCTGCACTAAATGACGTGTCAGAGGGAGGAGCTATGCCAGGGTTCCCACCTGTGATTGGCCCTTGACCTCATCACCTGATCACTTCATCAAAGTTGGACCGAAAATATGCCACTTTAAAAGAAGCTCTCACTTGAAAAGAAGCTTCAAGGGTTGGCACTTCATAGAAGTCAAATCTCTTCAACTTTACTGAACAAAAATATAAACGCAACAGTTTCAAAGATTTTACTGAGTTTACTGAGTTACAGTTTAGAAAATGAAAATAAATTGATTAGGCCCTAATCTATGGATTTCACATGACTGGGAATACAGATATGCATCTGTCGGTCACAGATATCTTAAAGAAAAAATGGTTAACACAATGGGCCTCAGGATCTCATCACAGTATTTCTGTGCATTCAAATTGCCATTGATAAAATGCAATTGTGTTCATTATCCGTGGCTTATGCCTGCCCATACCATAACCCCACCGCCACCATAGGGCACTCTGTTCACAACGGTGACATCAGCAAACCGCTCGTCCTCACAACACCATATTCGTGGTCTTTGGTTGTGAGGCCAGTTGGACGTATTGCCAAATTCTCTAAAGCGAAGTTGGAGGCGGCTTATGGTAGAGAAATGAAAATGACATTCTCTGTCAACAGTTCTGATGGACATTCCTGCAGTCAGGATTCCAATTGCATGCTCCCTCAAAACTTGAGACATCTATGGCATTGTGTTGTGTGACCAAATGTCACATTTTAGAATAGCCTTTTATTATCCCCAGCACAAGGTGCAACCGTGTAATGATCATTCTGTTTAATCATCTTTTTGATATGCCACACCTGTCAGGTGGATGGATTATTTTGGCAAAGGATAAATGGTCACTAACAGGGATGTAAACAAATTTGTGCACAGCATTTGAGAGAAATAAGCTTTTTGTGTGTATGGAACATTTCTGGGATCTTTCATTTCAGCTCATGAAACATGGGACCAACACTTTACATGTTGTGTTTATATTTTTGTTCAGTGTAGATAGAAGTTTGTAAATAGCTAACAGAGTTTTCCGACCATAGATATAAAATCCACCCATCATGGACTCTTTGACCTGAATAGGGATGCCCATTCTAGTAATTATATGTCTAACGCTCTCTCTTGAAAGAACTCTACAGTGATTTCAGAAAGTATCCAAATACCCCTTGACTTGTTCAACATTTTGTTGTGTTACAGCCTGAATTCAAAATGGATAAACATTTTTTTTAACTGCCCATCTACACACAATACCCCATTATAATAAAGTGAAAACATGTTTTTAGAAATGTTAATACAGAATTAAATACAGAAATACTTATTCTACAACGGGTTGGTCAAAACAAGCATTGTGATTGGTTGCGAGGCGTCCAAAGCCACACTAAAAAACTGTTTAGCGCGAGTAAGCCTATGACACAAAAATGGGCATCTTGATTTCTGTTAAACCTGAGAAGTTCCTGCGCATCAAGTGTCCCATCAGCCCAGCCAGGCAATTCATTAACTTGATCTCCACTATAAAAAGCATCTAGACAATATTCCTCCTTGCTTCTAGCCTACCATTTGGTTTGCAACAACAGGGGTTTGGAAAAAGGTTGTGTCTGTATGTAGACATTTGCAACATTGTTTCAATATTTAAATTCGATTTCTACTGTCCTATTGAGAATGAATCACCGTGTCAGGATGAGACAGACATCTTTTCTCAGCCAGTCGAAATCATGAATCAGCATCATTTGTATGGATATATACAAAGGAATGTCAATAGAAAAAGAGGTCAAACGACATGAAATGCAGAAAGTTTGCTGTCTTACCAGCTGCGTTAGCTGTGTAGTTGCCTAGCTCCTCTGAACAGTGTCCTGACGAGAGAGCACATTTTCTATGCCAGGTCGAAATCGCACATCATTGGCTCATTGCTATGGATGTATCCAAAACAGCCTTAACAAATGCAAATGCAGCTACAGTGGTTCGTCCTTTAAAAGTTGCAGCTTAATGCGGCGCAGCTTGCATGGTGACGCAGAATTCTATGGCACGTTATTTAATTGTGAACCACTGGTTCCATTAATGCGAGTTAGTGTTAGTTTGACCACCAGAGGGCATCTTTGAGAAGCATTTGACAGCCTTCAATAGTGGCTGTACTAGAGAATGTAGGCACGAGGGAGACCGGGGTTCAATTCCCGATGGGGAGGAAGGAGTGGGCTGTCCTTGTAAATAAGAATTTGTTCTCAACTGATTCCATGTGTGTTATTTCATAGATGTGATGTCTTCACTATTATTCTACAATATAGAAAAATTAAGAAAAACCCTGGAATGAGTAGGTGTGTCCAAACTTTTGACTGGTACTTGATTCATTAATTTGATTAATATTATGGGGTTTCTATTCCAAGAAAAATGAAAAAACCCTCTGGGTTTCCATTAGGATGGAATGAAAATCTGTCGCTGTCTAACGTGAAGGTCGGGAGTACAGTACTGGGCTATTTAACTAAAGAATCCCTGTGTCGTGCGGGCACGCAGGAGACCAGGGTTCAATTCCCCGACGGGGAGGAAAGAGGAGGTTGTCCCTGTAAATTAAGAATTTGTTCTTAACTGACTTGCCTAGTTAAATAAAGGTTACACTAAGAGCATAACATTTCTACACCCTAATTTTCTAATTCTTGTCTAACCAATACCCAAACGGAGATTCAGTGAAAATAAATTCTTGTTGATTTATCAGGACCAGTCCCCATGCTTGTCTCAGAGCAGCACGAAACGGTACTAAAATAGTTGTAGTCTGTTGCTTCAAATCCAATTGCTTCTAGCTTCAATATGCTCTTTAAATAAATAAGACCTACGCCACTTTTAACAGCACATTACTCAACACTAGTGAGACTCATGTCGTCTATGGTAGGCCTACAGTATATCGAAAAATATGACGTGACTCTCCACCAATAATGACATATTGAGGATTGGAGGATCTTTCTGTAATTCAGTGATATTTATTCCCATAGTAATTTGTTATGGATCCATAACTAAATAAACATTGGCATTTTGAAAGAGTATTTCTTTAAAAAATGCCATTATTAGTTACATTGTTTTAGTTTAAACGTGCAGACTGGCACTAAGAACAGAACAGCAGGAACATTTCTCTATTCAGCGCCATTATTAGTGCAATTCTCCTTAAAGTGTTGCCAGTGTGGCGGGGTGGGGGTCCACCCCACCTCCCCCTTCTTCCTCCTCCCTTCCCCATGGGCTAGGTCGGTCTTCTGTGCGCGGCTCTGCGGCCCATCCGGTGCCAGCTGCCCTCGTGACTTGAACCTCGCTCGTTTTTCAGCTGGAGAACTGTAAGGCAATCCCATTGTGCGCCACTTGGGAGCCATGAACAATATGACCAATATATATCGTCCTGCTAATAACAGGGTTAATAATATATCTGTGAGAATATCCAACAGGCTTTTAAGTAATTATAAATGAATAATAATAACAATAATCGCTTTGTTTAAAAAATAACATTTTGGAGATGATTTCGTTTTCAAATAACGTAAAATTTGGGTGTAACGTCTGCTTCCAACTCACACTCTCAAACACCTAGATCCCCTGAACGCAGCTCACTCTCCAGATCCCAATCACCTGAATTCTGATCACCTGTTCACACACGTGTATGTCATTATCACACAGTATTTAGTTCAGTTCTTTGCACCCCATCATTGTGAGGTATTGTTTGTTTTGTGACACTTCTATTCGGAGCTCGTAATTTAATCCTTCCGTCTATGCTAGTTTTTGCCTGCCTCACTAACGACACCTTTTGCCTATTCCCTGCCTGTACTTTTCGGATTTCCTGTTATCTACCTATTGCCTGACCTCCCGGACAACGCGACTAGCCTTTTCCCTGCCTGTACTGTTGCACTTTTGGACCCCCTGTGTATGACCTTCTGCCTGCCCCTGGACCCTGATACCTGCCTCCTCCTGTGGTCCTTTACAATAAACACCCGTTGCGTCCTGCGCTTTAAACCAGCTCTCTTTCTCCCCTCGTGTTCATTACAGAGCGAGGAAAAAGGCAATTTTTGAACATGGGGTGAGACATTGTTACTAATTTGTAAATAAAGCCACTTTGTTATTTAGAAATATTTATGTTTTTAGAGGGAGAGAAACCAAAAACCTACAATCATCTCATGGGTCTCCCAGTCGAGGGCAGCACGGGTATTGAACCAGCATCTGTAGCAACACAGCTTGCACTGCTATGCAGTGTCTTAGACCATTGCACCACTCAGGCGCTGAAAAATGTGACCGGTCGGGAGTGGCCTACAGTACTACAGTAAGATTAAAATAATAAAAACCTTAGTGTAACAACAGTTTTAGTAAGTAATACTGAAGTCGTGCACAATTATCAGTTTCTATTTAGGTTTATGTCGCCCATCATTGTCAGAGACACAGTAGGACCCAAAAGCATAATCAGTGCTCTAACTCCCCCTTGCGCTGGTCTGGAGCAATGAAGCGGTGACGCAGGGTACCGTACTAAACCACAAATTACCTCGAAGTCCCGCAGCATAATTGCAAAACTTTTAGTGGAGCAACCACTGTACTTTTCTGTTATTAGAGCTTCACTGTTTGACCTAACTGTGTTAGTCGTAGTTCGCTAGCTAGAAAGCATGGGATAAGAGCGTTGCCCGCCAGCATGGCAACGGAACATTTAGAACGAACGACTGGGTCGTGTCCATAGATATAGAACAAAAATACTTAATGACTGGGTCGCGTCTTTGGCAACCTAACCAGAATGAACGGCCTGCCGGCTTGGCTAGAAACCATGTGTCAGGAGTCGGGCCTAGGCCTATATTTTCGTTGAGTGATGAAATAGTAGCCTATGAATACATTTATCAAAATAACAATTTGTATTTAATTGGTAACCCATTGTATAAAAGCAATTGTACACTCAAGGTTGTGCAAAATGACTTTTTTAAGGCTGAGCTACGGTACTCGCCTCGTACCTATGACCGCAGCACAACAAGTTGTTTAGCACACCCTCTCTTGCTTTAATTTGAGTTATGGATTCACACCCCTGAGTCAATACACGTTAGATTCACCTTTGGCAGCAATTAAAGCTGTGAGTCTTTATGAGAGCTTGGCACACCTGGATTGTGCAATATTTGTCCATTATTCTTTAAAAAATTCTTAAAGCTCTCTCACTTGGTTTTTGATCATTGCTAGACAACCATTTTCAAGTCTTGCCATAGATTTAAGTCAAAACTGTAACTCGGCCAATCAAGAACGGTGAATTCATCTCACAGGGGTGGTGGAAAGCAGACTGAACCAGGTTTTCCTTTAGGATTTTGCCTGTGCTTAACTCCATTCCGTTTCTTTTTTATCCTAAAAAAAACCTCCCTGGTCTTTGTGGTTGAATCTGTGTTTGAAATTCACTGCTCGACTGAGGGACCTTACAGATAAATGTATGTGTGGGGTACAGAGATCATATTAAACATGATTATTGCACACATAGTGAGTCCATGCAACTTATTATGTGACTTTTTTATTATGTGACTTTTTATGTGACAAATTTTTACTCTTGAACTTATTTAGGTTTGCCATAAAAGTGATTGAACACTTACTGACTCCAGACATTTCAGCTTTTAAAACATTTTGAAAAAAATGATTCCGCATTGACATTATGGGGTATTGTGCGTAGGCCAGTGACAAAACAATCTCAATTTAATCCATTTTAAATTCAGGCTGTAACACAACAAAGTGTTGAAAAAGTTAAGGGGTGCCAATACTTTCTGAAGGCGCTGTAAACAACTGCTGTTCCTAAAAAGAGAGGAATTTGCTGGATGACGGACTACATTGCTCTCTCATAAGGAATGTTTGTTGCATCCCATTAGGGATGAGATTCATCACAGCAAGCAAACAAGAGAGCCGTGCAAATTGCATCTGTGATTTTCTGCACTATCCGAAACCCCGTCATCACACACACACACACACACACACACACACACACACACACACACACACACACACACACACACACACACACACACACACACACACACACACACACACACACACACACACACACACACACACACCAACAGAGCTGATTCAGAAAACAAAGTGCTGCATCAAGTATTATAATGCATCATCTCCGCCATAATAACTCATCATTGTTAACTTCCCTTTGAAACATTACAGTGTCAGCTGCAATGGCTGCTTGCAGCAAGTCAAACACAAGCCTAGTTATATCGCGTATCTGAGAATGGAGACATGCATAAATTCCTTCTTTATATAGCATCCGGGCCACTCTCACAGCCACAGGTCAAGACCATGCACATTCCCAAGAGTGAGATAGGGTGACCTGGTAGTCAAAGGACACCTAAAGACCCCAACGAGGCTGCCCAGGGAGATGCCAGGGAGGACTTAGGCCTACCTCAACCCAAACCCAAAGCTCTGTCTTTTGAAGTGTATGGACAGGGACCGGGAGGAAGGGCAGAGAGGGACATGGAAACAGAGCTCTGCTGTGTTAGATAGCTGGGGGGACCACAAAGAGGAGACTTGTGGCCGGGGGGCTGGCAGCCCTGATAAAGGGGACAGTGTGGTGAGACACTGAGAGAGGAGTCAGAGACAGAATGTTGGCGGTGGCACTCCCTCGCCTCTCGCCCACCACCACCACAGCAGCCAACAGCTGCACATGGGGGACACAAGATGTCCTTTCATGGAGCCATTGGCGTACTCTCCCCACACCCAAACGTCCCCCCTCGCCCTTTCCCTTACCCTATCCCACCCACCGTCGCTCTGTCGAGACTCCAGCTGCAGACACTGGGTGGGGAGATGAGCGAGGGGGGAGGGGATGCTACTGCTGGAATGGGGGGTTAGGCCCAGTAGTAGTGAGTTATGGTGTGGGAGTGTTGTGGGAAAGAGGTTACCAGTCAACCACAGACTGAAGTCTTTTGTGCCTTGTGTTCTGTAGAATCTGTGCAATGCGTTTGATTAATGTAGCTTCTATCTTGTGGATCGTTGCATTTTTGTTCAGAATGATTGAATCATGTGCGTGACAAAGCAAGCCGAAGGTGGGAAACACATTAGATAATGGATAGACTTTGATGAATCAAAAATAAAACTATGCCGCACAAAGGAAAGACTTGAATAGATGACAGTGAACTTGAAACATCAAAGTACAAACTGCAAAGTAATAGGCTTAAGTAGTGCATAGAGAGTGATTCATACATTTCCAATTCAGACCTTTGAGTATTGAGATAGTGATAGGGGTTCATGAAAAGATGACTGTACCATTGCATCAAACTTCATAGAAGTAGCCCAGTGAGCACCTTAAAAAGGTATTTTCAACATCCTTTCAACCAAAAATAACTATTTTCAACATCTTTTCAATGTCTTGTGCTCATCGTGAGGCTTGTTAATGTGTACAGTGTTCAGTACATCAACAACAATATTCTAACGCAGTGGTCACCAACACTGGTCCGGTAGGAAGCGCTACAGGGTGTGTATACAACCCATCAAGTGCTCATCAACACCTTGACAGGTTATGCACTTGTTTTTCTAATAGAGTGGAAGCAATCTTCAGTGTTGATCTGGTAAAATCCTCATACAGTACCATTTGGGACGCTGCCTGGATTCCCTAAAACGGAGGCCTATGACAAGCGTTAATGGGTTGCCAGCAAGCCTGGAATTTCGAGATTCTAGGGGCAAGACCATGTGGACTTCAAGAGGTGCCCAATCTGCCAGGGCACGAAGACCATCTGCTTGGGCACCAAGGCCATTAATCAAAATAGCCAATTAAATTCATTTGAAAACCAAAAAACACTAGCCATTCTGTTAAGAGAAACATAAGTGTATGTAACTGTAAATAAATAATTTGCCAGTCATATGTAGGTGATACAGTATCTGCGTATTGGCTAATAGCCTCACATGTCCACACCAATGCTAACGTGAGGGAGAAAACAGAAAATGTAGCCAAACTTTAAACGACATATATCCAGGCTTAACGCAAGCATTCCGCTACACCCGCAACAACATATGCTAAACACGTGTATGTGACCAATAAAATTTGAATTGAATTGAACGCCAGTAATGTTTGACAAATATAATGTAGGATAGTTAATATTAACATCTAAAGGCTTGATTCTGTTGACATATTTCAGGTACTGTTCGTTAGGAGAAAGGCCAGTGCCAGTTGCGCACTGCCACATTACACACCTTGCAATCTGAGTGGAGGCAGTCAACATTTTGAAACTGTTTAACCACAAATGTCATTGTTTAAAACCTGGATGTTTTATTGTCATTTCATGGGTGTAACGTGTGCGCTACGTGACAATGGGGCATGTCTTACCTTGTTTCGAAGTAGATTAGCCAAACTCCGAACATTGGAAAGTCGAAGGAATTAATTTATAAACACCCCTCAACTTTTTTGACATTTGGTTGTGCTACAGCCTGAATTTAAAATGGATTAAATTGAGATTTGTTGTCACTGGCCTACACAAAATGCCATTGAAACCAGTAGGCTATTTCTCTCATGTTCTATTGGTTTTCAAATAATTGTCTTTCATTGTCCAGCAGCCGTTGTCCAGCACAATTCTAGTCATATTAGCAACACATGCTACAGTAGCTACATATTTGTCACGCCCTGACCATAGTAAGATGTTATTTTCTATGGTAGAGTAGGTCAGGGCGTGACAGGGAGTGTTTTTCTATGTTTTGTATTTCTATGTTCATGTTCTAGTTTTGTATTTCTATGTTGGTTTTGTTTGTGATGATCTCCAATTAGAGGCAGCTGGTCCTCGTAGTCTCTAATTGGAGATCATACTTAAGTAGGGGTTTTTCCCACCTGGGTTTGTGGGAGATTAGTTTTGAGTAGTGTCTGTTTCACCTTTCTTTATTTATGTATTGCATAGTTTCACAGTATAAATAAAATGTGGAACGACACACACGCTGCACTTTGGTCCGCTCATTCCTATGACAACCGTGACAATCTTTAGATCTTCCCTCTTTCTAAATTTCTAAAGGATATTTGAATCTCTGTCAAATGAAACCGCTCACAATTGCAGTGGGCTTTTGAGAATGGTGTTTCCAGCTAATTGCATTTTGGAACATTTGCGTGTATAACCTACTGCGCATATAATGTGAAGAAGCAATAGTTTATCAACATTTTAAGCTAAACGTTCTGATCTGTTGCATCAGCCTCATTGCTTTTAAATGTTTGTTTGATGTACAGTGGTTGTACGAATTTCAAT
This sequence comes from Salmo trutta, assembly GCF_901001165.1. Classification (NCBI taxonomy): domain Eukaryota; kingdom Metazoa; phylum Chordata; class Actinopteri; order Salmoniformes; family Salmonidae; genus Salmo; species Salmo trutta. The sequence continues at coordinate 41,292,387 of NC_042981.1, read as the reverse complement.
CTATTGTCTCACTGTCCCAGAGTTTAGTTCGAATATTTATTTCTGGCACAGAACGACAAGCTGACCAATAGAATATAGATGCCTCGGAATTCGATAAGAATCCTGATGTGTCTGTCTTCACTTGTACTTCGTAGCTGTGATGCCTAAGACGGACCCGATCAAGTGACGGGCATTGGCATATAAGAATTGAGATATCTGATAGAGCCATGTGAATGAGAGGTGTCTTCGGGAACATGGCGAGTGGCAGCCGGGAGAAGGGAATTATAATGTTCAGCCCAAGGGCATAATGGCCACCATGGCCGCAAGGCATTTTTTTTATGGGGCATTACGGCCACCGGGAAATTCGAGGCCTGGTTGCCAGTGTGTGTGCACTGGCCCCCTGTTAGAGGTCAGACCCCAGCAGCCAGCCAGTGGGCTGGGCAGGGAGCAGGAGGAGCAGGGACCAGCCGAGCCAGGTGATAGGGGGCTGGGGATGGAATAATGAATGCCAGACCAGACCAGAACAGACCGAGGCAGCAGCCAACCCAGGCAGCAGGGCAGCTATCAGGCAGAGATAAACTATTCCTAGTGGGGCTCGCCAGCCCAACCGCTGCGCCTGAAATACACCCGCTCCAAAACGGTTTAGGGATTGATTTGACAGCTAATTTACAGAGGAGATTTGCATAAGGCCCCAGTGCTAATAAGACACCATTTTCTATCCTCCCTTTTGTCTTTCTTTCTATCTTTTTCTCCCCGTCTCTCCTTTTTTTCTCTCCTCCCCTGATGCTAAAATGGCAACAAGATAATGTAACCAAATTAAAGAGACAAGAGATTCAAATTGGATATTGATTAATAGACTAAAGCCCTGTGTTCAGGCCCTGTTTAAGCCCTGTGTTTAAGTGATTGATTCACAATGCCAATCTTCTTTCACATTCCACTGACGCCGGTGAATGACTGGCGTTTTGGGGATTGTCTGAGTCGAGCTGGCTGTCTGTCTCTCACCGTCCGGCTGTGAATGGGGCCGTGTCGACGCTTTGAGGCTTGACAGCGCCACACAAAGAGCCATGCCTATCGAATGCCAATCTGGAGACGCTGTGTGTCACGTAGGATAGGGGTGGAGGCTTGGGGATCAGAAGGACGTTGGTTGTCCTCTAGTCTAAAGCCAATACATTGATGGGAAAAGGAAAAGTGATGCATCTAGTTAGATGAAAGGGGATGAGCACGACTCAAGTTCAACCTTGATGGGATATGGGACATTCAAGGACAAAAATAAGCTTTTATAGCGAGTAATAGTGAGCACACAGACATGCATGCACACAAAAAAAAACCTGTCCATTAACATGTTAATAGTGACAGCTCTCTAACATCAAGCCTTTGATTCCTGGAAATGGACGGGAGCGGGAGCTCGTCCATAAACAAATCAATATACTTTGAAGAGATTCTTCAAAGTAGCCACCCTTTGCCTTGATGACACATTTGTTTAACACTTTTTTGGTTACTACAGGATTCCATATGTGTTATTTCAAAGTTTTGATGTCTTCACTATTATTCTACAATGTAGAAAATAGTAAAAATAAAGAAAAACCCTCGAATGAGTGGGTGTGTCCAAACTTTTGAATGGTACTGTATATATTTACAAATATATATGGGGGATTGGAAACGATGTAGACAATTACATTGATGGAACCTACAATCTATCTGCAATAGTAAAGCTGATCTAACCCCTAAAAAAATAAAAAATATATAAATTAAAGATACCACATCCGCCATTCAAACTGTCCTTTCACCATATAGCCTAGTAAACATGAACAGTATCGCTGTGGCCATCAGTCAAAGACATATGCTACATACTGTACTGTACATACTGTACTGACTCTGCGCTTTCGCGATAGTAAGCTAGCACTCGCAAACATACCGTAGCATCCGTAGCACAACACCAGCAACCTCACCAAGTGGTTCAGCATTTTTGGTGATGGCGTAATGGCTTAGGTAGCGTAGCTGTTGCAGGGTCGCGTGTTTAAATCCCGCTCGGACTACCCCTCAAATTCACCACAATACACATACTGCCAGACACACAGTATAGGCTAGATCTATAATGTAAGTGACTCACTGTTCATGTTCTTGAAGATGTTGAGGATGGGCAGAATCTGTCTGTAGTAGGGTACCAGGGCCTCTCCCACCATTTCTCCAGACACCACCAGGTGCTGCAGCACCTTCAGCGTGGTGCAGATCACTTGCCTGTTTCGTGTATTCAAGGCATCTGTGAGACAGAGAGGAAGGGCACCAAAGAAATAGAATGTTATTATTGTTATGGGTACACTCAATATGGCCGCCATTGACTCATAACCATATATTGATTTACATGGTTATGGGCACCATAGAAATAGAATGAGTTCATTATCATAGTTATTGGTACATTCAATATGGCCGCCGTCCACCCAGACCTATACATTGATTTGATGGCTAATCTAGTGATTCTATTTCTATGGAGTGCACACAGGATAGAGGTCAGGGGTTACAGGTCTGGGAGAGGGGGTTGTGTGTGTGTGTGTGTACTTGTTTTCATAGAGGCGTTCCCTAGGGAGGTGTGTGATTGAGAATTAACGATTCAGCCCTCCTATTGTGAACATTTAGCACATTTAGCAGAAAAGACAGAATGAGGTCACGTGGCATTCACACTACCTCCACTGAAATCAATGGTTTTTGGTGCCAGCCTTTGACTTGAAATGACTGGCTGCAATCAGAGATTTCAAAAGGCACCACAGAGACAGGAAGGAATAAGTGAGAGACAATCACGGGCAATTTGGCCGACAGTTGCACTTAACTCCATCTCCCACTGTGTGGGTGTTAGTGGGCAAATGGGTGGGAAGAGAGGTGTGTGTGGCACTTCTCAGGTGACTCCTTACATATGTTTTCCTCCTTTTGAACAATCCCTTAATCTTGGACTCTAACAAACCAATAGACTTCCACAGAACCCTGCTGTTGTGTACCTGTTGTTGTTTTTCTGGCTCATTACAATAAGAAAGTGTTGCTTTAAAAGGTCCAATGCAGCCATTTTTATCCATAACAAATCATTTCTGGGTAACAATTAAGTAAGTACCTTACTGTGATTGTTCTCAATGAAAATGGTCAACAAGAAAAAAAATGCTTCTTAGCAAAGAGCAATTTCTCATGCAAGAATGTAGCTATTATTCCAACCTCATTAGGGATGTGCATCTTTCCCTTTCAAGAGGATTTGATATGTATCTTGATACATGGGTTATGATATGATGCAGGAACGATATGTTTTAGTTTGAAACGATACGATTCGATGCACTAACATAAGTTGCATAAGCAAATTCATTTTCCATTCTTAAAATCGCTTGCTGGTGGAGCTCAAAAGCTGGACCTCTCTGAGCTGGATCTGTCTGAGGCGACTTCTGTGTGTGTGTGTGTGTGTGTGTGTGTGTGTGTGTGTGTGTGTGTGTGTGTGTGTGTGTGTGTGTGTGTGTGTGTATTTATGTATGTGTTGAATACTATGTATGTGTGCATTTCTATGGTGTATACTATGTAGGCACCTGATCTGAGCAATAAGGGAGACTAGTCATCTACCACCTACCACAAAGTGGAATGCTTTTTGTCCCCCCACTTTGGTTCTGAAATATACATCACCCACTAATTAACTTGTCATTGTTGCAGATTCAGTTTTTTGAGCTAGTAATGTATCAATATTTATCGTTTACAAATTAGCTATGACATAGCCAAGTATACACTGACTGGCAAGGTGAATCCAGGTGAAAGCTATGATCCCTTATTGATGTCACCTGTTAAATCCACTTCAATCAGTGTAGATGAAGGGGAGGAGACAGGTTAAAGAAGGATTTTTAAGTCTTGAGACAATTGACACATGGATTGTATATGTGTACCATTCAGAGGGTGAACGGGCAAGACAAAATATTTAAGTGCCCTTGAACGGGGTATGGTAGTAGGTGCCAGGCACCTTGACACAACTGTGGGAAGCATTAGAGTCAACATGGGACAACATCCCTGTGGAACGCTTTCGACACCTTGAAGAGTCCATGCCCAGACAAATTGAGGCTGTTCTGAGGGCAAATAAGGGTGCAACTCATTATTAGGAAGGGGTTCCTAATGTTTTGTACACTCAGTGTAAAGCACGTTTGGAAGTTTAGTGAGCTTCTTTTCTCCACCCACTTTAGCCATGCAGTGCGCCTCGCACAAGTGATTCATCGTTATGAAAACATTAACTTTACCCTGTAAATCTAAAAATGACCATATACACCAATTGTTTAAAGCGAAACTATCAAAACTGTTGCTGATGGTGAGCCTGAACAATCCAAATAAAATCTATTGTAAGCCCCGTTCAGCAGGTATAGCCAGATGAGAGTTGTCTCCCGTAGCTTACTTTTATTCCGGTAAAATACAAATTGTTGAACAGCGCATTGATAACAAACAACCAAATTAGCCATTTTAACGCAGATGTGCAATATCAGGAACAAGGCCGTCTAACTGGCATTGGTCAACATGCGAACCTAGGCACAGTGTGCAGTTTGACTAGGCTACTGATATTCCCTAGGGTTGTTCGGCATGCAACATGACTTGTAGATCAATGTCTGTCAACACAGTTACATGCTTTTAGTTCGACACCGAAAGTCGACATCAGTTGTCACAAAATATGAAGTATTTTCGTAAGGTAGAAATAAAGTAATTCTGGGGTCCGCGGATCAGTGGAGGCGTATTTGAAACATTTAAATCGGGGGCCGATGCAGATCAATGAATCGTTACATCCCTAAACCTCATTGTGTAAATACATATAAAACACACACAAATCACGTTTTTGACTGCACTGGGCCTTTAAAGGGGCAATTTAAGTTCTTCAGGAATCAATTGGTATACAGTGCATCTGGAAAGTATTCAGACCCCTTGAATTTTTCCACATTTTGTTATGTTACAGCCTTATCTTAAAATGGATGAAAAAAAAGAATCCTCATGAATCTACCCCATAATGAAAAAGCGAAAACAGGTTTATTTTTTATGGGCACATTAATTACAAATAAAAAAGTTTTCAGACCCTTTGCTATGAGACTCGAAATTGAGCTCAGGTGCATCCTGTTTCTATTGATCATCCTTGAGATGTTTCTACAACTTGATTGGAGTCCACCTGTTGTATATTCAATTGATTGGACTTGATTTGGAAAGGCACACACCTATCTACATAAGCCATGAGATCGAAGGAATTGTCCGTAGAGCTCCGAGAAAGGATTGTGTCGAGGCACAGATCTGGGGAAGGGTAGCAAAAAATGTCTGCAGCATTGAAGGTTCCCAAGAACACAGTGGCCCTCTATCTTGGTCAGGGAGGTGACCAAGAACCCGATGGTCACTCTGACAGAGCTCCAGAGTCCCTCTGTGGAAATGGGAGAACCTTCCAGAAGGACAACCATCTCTGCAGCACTCCACCAAGCAGACTATTATGGTAGAGTGACCAGACGGAAGCAATTCCTCAGTAAAAGGCACATGACAGCCTTGGAGTTTGCCAAAAGGCACCTAAAGACTCTCAGACAATGAGAAACAAGATTATCTGGCCTGATGAAACCAAGATTGAACTCTTTGTCCTGAATGCCAAGCGTCACATCCAGAGGAAACCTGGCATCATCCCTACGGTGAAGGATGGTGGTGGCAGCATCATGCTGTGGGGATGTTTTTCAGTGGCAGGGACTGGGAGACTAGTCAGGATCAAGGGAAAGGCAAACAGAGCAAAGTACAGAGAGATCCTTCATGAAAACCTGTGTAGATTGATGAGGGGAAAAAACTATTGAATCCATTTTAGATTAAGGCTGTAACGTAACAAAATGTTGTAAAATTCAAGGGGTCTGAATACTTTCCAAATGCACTGTATATCAATATGCATACATTTCTATGTCCTAAAATGGATGTAGCAACTGCAGATCGCCCATTAAAACCAAGATAAACACAATCTAACCGTTCAAACGTTTTTCTTCAAAGCCGCTGAAGCAGCTATAGGACAGTCCCAATAGCTCTTAGTCCCCTTAAGTGGATATTGTCATAAACAGAACTAAAAGGAGTTATAACTATTCATGCAAAAACAAATCTTGAATAATAAAAGGGAGAAGCTAAGCTATATGAGGGAAAACACATGTCTGACATAGAGGGCGAGAATGAATTATGTTAGCAGGCGAAGGAGGGGAGCGAGGGAGAGCGAGGGGGGGGTCAGGAACCATAAACTGGGTAGTATGACAGTTAGTACACTTAGGGAGCGGCATGCGGCGTCACCTGTGGCCTGAGTGTTAAAACAGCTCATATTCAAATGCATGGCTGTCACACACACGCAGACACAGCCTCCCTTCCAGCCATACTGCACTGCACCGAGACAGGCCTGACAGGTTGACATGAGAGGGGGAAAACAGCTCTGGAGAGGTGATGCGCGCACACACACACACACACACACACACACACACACACACACACAAACATTCGCATGCACGCAAAAAACACACACTTGCACGCACACACACGCAGGCATGCACACAATCACAAACAAGTGATATTCATGTCAAACCCACTCTCAGTCAGAGACAGAGAATGTGTAATCCACACACACCGATGACACTCATACACACACTGCTAACATTCCATTACAGGGACATTGTGTCGTCAAAACCAGGGGTGTCATTTATACACATGCTCTGTGTGACATGAAGAATGGATGGTCCTATCATCTTTCATTCAAAGCCTTCATATTTTATACATTCAATGTGTGTGTGTGTGTGTGTGTTTACGTGCATGTGTGGGTATACGTGCATGCGTGTGTGTGACTGTGCGTGTATTAGTGTTACAGACAATGCAGTATGAGTGTATCCATTCTAGGATCTTTCTCCTGTTCCTTCACACACGGGGAGAGCTATCTGCCATCACGGTAATAAGGTTGAATCTGGACTGACAGGGATTTCAAACGCACATAACAAATAATGAAATTCTAATTACCACAAGTGCAAACAATTTTCCCTAGCTGTGACATTTGGACCGTGGGACTGTTCAATTATTCATCCAGGCTCTCGCCTCTCACAAAAGGGGGAGAATCTGAGTCGGATGTATTAACGTTTGGTACAATCAGCATCACATCGGATATGAATAAAGTAATCATCTATTCAAGCCGCGTCGATTAGATATTCCGTTCCCAAAAACTTAAGCACAGCCTTGTATTCTCATCTCCCCCAAATGTCACAGGTGAGTGGCATTTTGAAGATTTTAGTCAATCGAGTTTGTTGTAATATAAATAGACTTTTCAGATCACTGCGAAATGTTCTCTTGCCTAAGCCGGGGATCTCCTTGTAATGAAAATTTAATTTTGGTCTCGTAGAGAGAACAAATGTTACGCCAATCTGTGGAGGCTCAATGGAGACGTGGCTGAGAATTTTGTTCCTTATTTAAAGAGAGTAGGAAATGCTTATGACAGCATATCAGTATAATTTTCTCATAATTTATTTCCTCCGATTGAAAAAGGTAGTGTTGGAATGACAATGTTATAGTTTGTCTGGGTTATTTTACATGAAACTCTGGGCTCAAAGTGCTAAAAAGAATCCCTCCTGTGCCATGATTGAAGCCTATCAAGGTTGCAAAAGCAACACCTCATAACTCACATCATAATACTCAACCTTTTCTCAATCATTCTATCTGTAACGCCCTGGCCATAGAGAGGGTTTTTTGTTCTCTATTTTTGGTTAGGCCAGGGTGTGACATGGGTGGGCGTTCTAGGTTTCTTTTTCTATGTTGGTGGTTTTCTTTGTTTCGGCTGTGTATGGCTCTCAATCAGGAACAGGTGTAGATCGTTGTTGCTGATTGAGAGTCATACATAGGCAGCCTGTTTTTCCTTTGGGGTTTGTGGGTGAATGTTTTCTGTTTAGTTTGTTCCTGACAGAACTGTTGCTGGTCGTTTTTTGGTTATTTTTGTATAGTGTTCATTCGGTTATTAAAATCTTGTAAGATGAACACATCCTCCACTGCACCTTGGTCTCATTTGAACGACGGCCGTTACAGATTCACCCACCAACAACGGACCAAGCAGCGGAGGAAGGAGCACCACCAGGAAAGGAGCATTATGGACTCCTGGACTTGGGAGGAAATTGTGGACGGGGCAGGACCATGGGCTCAAGCTGGGGAGTATCGCCGCACGCAGTGGGAAATCGAGGCAGCGAGAGCGGAGAGGCGATGGTACGAGGCAAGGGAGCGCAACAGGCACGAGGCAGCCCCCCAATTTTTTTTGGGGGGGGGGGCACACGGAGAGTGTGGCAGAGCCAGGATGGGATTCTGGGCCAACTCCCTGTGCTTACCGGAAGCAGCGTGGTACTGGTCAGGCACCGTGTTATGCTGTAAAGCGCACAGTGTCTCCCGTGCGCGCTCATAGCCCGGTGCGCTATAGGCCAGCCCCCCGCAAGTGCCATGCGAGTGTGGGCATCGAGCCAGGGCGGATTGTGCCAGCTCAGCGCGTCTGGTCTCCAGTGCGCCGTTTCGGTCCAGGCTATCCTGCGCCGGCTCTGCGCACTGTGTCTCCGGGGCACTGGGAGGGCTCACTTCGTCCTATGCCTGCGCTCCGCCCGTGCCGGGCAAGAGTGGGCATTCAGCCTGGAGTAGGGGTGGCAAGCCTACGCACCAGAACTCCAGTGCTCCCCCACAGCCCGGTCTATCCTGTGCCTCCTCCTTGGACCAGGCTTCCAGTGGGTCTCCCCATCCTGGTCTATCCTGTGCCTCCTACTCGGACCAGGCCTCCAGTGGGTATCCCCATCCTGGTCTATCCTGTGCCTCCTCGTCGGACCAGGCCTCCAGTGGGTCTCCCCATCCTGGTCTATCCTGTGCCGCCTCCTCGGACCAGGCCTCCAGTGGGTCTCCCCAGCCTGGTGAGTCCTGTGCCTGTGCCTGCGCCCAGAGCCAGGCCTCCTGCATGTCTCCCCAGCCTGGTGAATCCTGGGCCAGAGCCGCCAGAGCCGCCCGCCAGTCCGGAGCTGCCAGAGCCGCCCACCAGTCCGGAGCCACCCGCCAGTCCGGAGCCGCCGGAGCCGCCCGCCAGTCCGGAGCCGCCAGAGCCGCCCGCCAGTCCGGAGCCGCCCGCCAGTCCGGAGCCGCCAGAGCCGCCCGGGCACAGCCAGGGTCGCCCGCCAGCCGGGCGCAGCCAGGGTCAGGGGGCAAAAAATATAATTACTAATAATTTGTAGGAGGCAAATTGTCCGCAAGAAGCCCAAACAAATATAATATATTAACCAAAACATAATTTCAAACCTTGCTTAGATTTGTTTACAATTACATATATAGTGCCTTCATAAAGTATTCACACCCCTAGACTTTTTCCACGTGTTACAAAGTGGGATTAAAATTGATTTAATTGTTATTTTTGTCAACAATCTACACAGAATTCTCTAATGTCAAAGTGGAGGAAAATTCTAATATATCTTGATTTGAAAATTAGCCCCATGAGTCAATACATGTTAGAAATCACCTTTGGCAGCAATTACAGATGTAAGTATTTCTAGGTTTCTAAGAGCTTTCCACACCTGAATTGTGCAACATTTGCCCATTATTCTTTTCAAAAATCGTCAAACTCTGTAAAATTGGTTGTTGATCATTGCTAGACAACCTTTTTCAGGTCTTGCCATAGATTTACAAGTATATTTAAGTCAAAAGTGTAACTCGGCCACTCAGGAACATTCACTGTCTTCTTGGTAAGCAACTCCAGTGTAGACTCCAGCCTTGTTTTAGGTTATTGTCCTGCTGAAAGGGGAATTCATCTCCCAGTGTCTGATGGAAAGCAGACTGAACCAGGTTCCCCTCTAGGAGTTTGCCTGTGCTTAGCTCCATTCAGTTGATTTTTTTTTATCCTGAAAAACTCCTCAGTCCTTAACAATTACAAGCAAACCCATAACATGATGCAGCCACCACTATGCTTGACAGTATGGAGTCTTACTCAGTAATGTGTTGTATTGTATTTTCACCAAACATAACACTTTGCATTCAGGACAAAAAGTGAATTGCTTTGCCAATTTCTTTGTAGTGTTACTTTAGTGCCTTGTTGCAAACAGGATGCATGTTTTGGAATATTTTTATTCTGTACAGACTTCCTTCTTTTTACTCTGTCAATTAGGTTAGTATTGTGGAATAACTACAATGTTGTTGATCCAGTTCTCTCCTATCATAGACATTAAACTCTATAACTGTTTTAATGTCACCCTTGGCCTCATTGTGAAATCTCTGAGTGGTTTCCTTCCTCTCCGGCAACTCATTTAGAAAGGATGCCTGTATCTTTGTAGTGACTGGGTGATACACCATCCAAAGTGTAATTAATAACTTCACCATGCTCAAAGGGATATTCAATGTCTCTTTATATATATATATATATATATATATATATGTGCCCTTTTTTGCGAGGCATTGGAAAATCCCCCTGATCTTTGTGGTTGAATCTGTGTTTGAAATTCACTACTCGACTGAGGGACCTTACAGATAATTGTATGTGTGGGGTACAGAGATGAGGTAGTCATTCAAAAATCATGTTAAACACTATTATTGCACACAGAGTGAGTCCAGGCAACTTATTATGTGACTTGTTAAGCACAATTTTACTCCTGAACTTATTTAGGCTTGACATAACAAAGGGATTGAATACTTATTGACTCAAGATATTTCAGCTTTAAAAAAAATTCTACTTTGACATTAAGGAATGTATTATGTGTAGGCCAGTGACAAGAAATCTCAATCAATTTAATCCACATTTGGCGGCAGGTAGCCTAGTGGGTATGAGAGTTTAGCCAGTAACCGAAAGTTTGCTGGATCAAATCCCTTGAGCTGACAAAGTAAAAATCTGTCGTTCTGCCCCTGAGCAAGGCAGTTAACCCACTGTTCCCCGGGTGCCGAAGACGTGGATGTCGATTAAGGCAGCCATCCACACCTCTCTGATTCAGAGGGGTTGGGTTAAATGCGGAAGACACAATTCAGTTGAATGCATTGTTGTACAATTAACTAGGAATCCCCTTCCCTTATTATTTTGCTAAGAAAACTTGTGGACCAAGGTGATTTGCCCCCCCCCCAAGTTTGGGAAACCCTGTTGAGGAACCCTGTTCTAGCCTAATGTAGCCTCTGTGACAGGTGCGTGCAAGGAGGCGAGCGCAATCCACATTGACCTGAGTTCAGTTTCAGAGTAAAGGTCTATGACGACGGCACAGCCCATTGCGTATTCTCATCGGGTGACCTGAAGTCATGACTCATGATCATCAAAATTCACAGAGTCCAACAACGTGATTTAGCCAGTCGCAAGATAACAGCCCGTCGGCGCCAGCCAGATGGAGGCTTCTATATTAACGTCAGTCAGAGAGAACTTTCTGCCTTTCAGATTGCAGCCTGCACTTATTTTTCCCTCCTTCCTTGGAGTTCTATTGAAAAGTAATTAATCTGCAACACAGACATGGGCCGGCGGGTTTGACGCACGGCAGGCCAAAATGGGCCTGATTTTAATAAACCAAGAAGCTAATAACAAGCAGGCCATTTAAAATTCCATTATCACAGCTAGATGTGCCTTTTCATAAGGACTGGTTCACCTTTGGGTCTTAGGAATTTGTAGCTACTATATGAGGGAGTCAGTATGCATGAGTGGACATAGTGGCTACGTGGACTTGGGTATGAGTGTGTGTGTGTGTGTGTGTGTGTGCTTGAACACGTGTATGAGAGGATACAGATCTAAGCAGTATAGGCCTAGTACCACCAAGGACACATTTTGAAGACGAGGCATCAAAGCAATAATCGTCTCAGTCAAAAACACTATGTCAGCTGTCTTTTATTTATAAAACACATTCATCACATTCATGAGTTGTCGATAGTCTAAAAATCATATATCGATATGCAGCCATTTGGTTTTAGAGTGTTGTGAAACAGCTGAATGCACGACCAGACAGCAATCAGACTTTCTCAAATGAAATCAATTGGTAAATTAAACAAACTATGCGAATAAATTGAAAAATGGGAATTCTAGTGTAAATCAAGTAAACAACAAAAAGTCACATACACAAAAACACATGTACACATGTACACACACACACACACACCCACACCGTTGTGTCTTGGTGTTATGATGTGCACTGGGCCATGCTCTGTCCGTCCTCTGTTGCGACTCAGTAAGCAGTGTGTTTGTGTGTGTGTGTGGGGGTACTCTATTGCCAGGGTCAACCTGTCAGCATGTCTTCATGTCTCCAGCGGCCTTGCCTCATGTTGGTCGTTCCACCCCTCTGCCTCAGCAGGCGCTGAAACACTGAGCGCACACACACACACACACACACGGCCAACTGCTCAAACTCACTCACTGGGCGCCGCTTAAAATCTCCCACTTTGAAACTGACACAGTTGGCTCCAGTGCAAAACAAACCCTCTCAGTGTGTGGAAAGTTAGCGTATGTTTGTGTGTGTGTGTTGATGTGAGAGCATGTGGGCATACGGAATCATACATTATATATTTTTCTACATATAACAACTTAGAAGCCTGTGTGTTCGTCGTTTCATCCCTGTCTAAATGTTGAAGCTATTTTTGCTAGTCCTCGCTCACTCCTGGACGTGACCAACTAGCCTGCGGCCTGCCAACTGTGCCTGTGATTTCAGGACAAACCTGTAATGAACATAAGGGGAGACAGAGTGCTGGTTTCAAGCGCAGGACGCAGCGGGGGTTTATTGCAAAGGACCAGAGAAGGAGGCAGGTAGCAGGGTCCAGGGGCAGGCAGAAGGTCATACACAGGGGGTCCAAAAGGGCAACAGTACAGGCAGGGAAAAGGTTAGTAACGTAGTCCGGGAGATCAGGCAATAGGTAGATAACAGGAAATCCGATAGGCTAGAGTACAGGCAGGGAATAGGCAAAAACTATCATACACGGGAGGAGTAAATCACGGGAAAAACAGAGCTCAGAAAGACGTGTGCCTCAAAACAAACAATAACTCACAGTGATGCGGTGAAAGAACTGAACTAAATAGTGTGTGATAATGACACACAGGTGTGTGAACTGGTGATTAGAATTCAGGTGATTGGGATCTGGAGGGTGAGCTGCGTTCAGGGGATCTACCTGTTTGAGGGTGTGAGTTGGAAGCAGACGTTACCAAACCAATGAGGTGTTGTCCTGCCGGACTCGCCAGAGTCATAGAGGCAAAGCGCATTTAAATGTAGCGTGTCGCCATATTCACGGGAGCTTAGCTGCCTTGCCTTATGACTGGGTCTCATCCACTAACAGCAAAACAAGAACACTTAGCCCTGCTGTCTAATAATAATAGGTCTGGAAGATGCAAGGGGCCATATGTGGGCTTTTCACTGAGATCCTCACTGTGTGGATGGCAACAACTAGTGGCTGAAGAATAGGGCATTGGGGATTTATCCATTGTCTGGCCACACGTCAGTAATTTATCTCTTTATAATTTTTTATAGGAGATTTGGCCTAGATTTGCTGTGAGAGGGTTGTGGTTGCATGAAAGAGTCGTGTTTATGGTCTGATAATGTTGTGACACTGTTCCTGTGATGTTTCTGTAATGTTTGGGGCCACTCACTCTTGAAAAGGATGATGATAAGTGTTGTGGTTGAGTTAACAGTAGTATTTGTGCTGTAATAACATTACGGCAGTGTTTTTGTGACGTTTCAATAACATTTTGCTACTCACTTTTGATGGGGATGATGAGTTGGGGGATGACGGGCAGGATCTTGGTGCCCCCGTGCTCGAGCATGTCGTGGACCCCCTGGCGGGCGAAGAACTCATAGGGGTGCACAGTCTCACACAGCCCGTCGAAGAACAAAGGGAGGTAGTGGTGGTAGTCGAGCTTCTCGATCTCCACCTGAGACAACGCACACACACACACATATTTCCATCAACATGTGCGAGATGGCTTTCTAACAGCTAGCATTCCTGGAAACATGTTGATTCAGCAGAAACAGCGCTGCACACACAGACACGGCACAGACACACACATCTACATGGTCACCAGGGACTGAATGTGAGTGAACCAATGCAAGGGGATCTCCCCTAGTTCATCCTCTACATTGTAATAGAACACAGTCATGGTCTTTCCTCATCTTATGCCCTTTCGTTTTGTTTGTCCTTGGACTCACACAATATCCAGGGCCAATCCTTCTAACCAAGCCTGGCTTTAGAAGGTGTTTATAATAGCAGCCACAGCTGAAGACAGCTGTTGGGGAGATCATGACACCCCTACATGTGGTATCCAGTGGGCCGACACATTAATAACAAGCCTATACTCCCCAAAACAGCTACACCAGCCTACACACATAAATACATTCCTTCAGCTACTGAACCTGTGTGGATTACATGCTTTGATATTGGGTATGTTACAATGTATTGAAGTAGGCATAGCAGCAGAATGACTTGTGTTGTGATGAACTCGCACCATACTTGACAGGAAAGGCCAGGTGACAAGGGCACCCCTAGCTGCCCTTTCACACACTTTCTCTTTGTGTGTGAGTGTCTGTCTGTCCGTCCATCTCTGTGTCTGTGTGTTTAACGTGTGTGCGTGCGTGTGTACAGGCACCCGCGACCATGTGTGTGTGTTTGGAGCATGTGTGTCCACAGAAGGTCTGGTTACAGTAGATTGTATGAACTCCAGAGCACTGTGGTGGCTCTATTGTTGGCCGAGGGGTAAGGGGGGGGGATCCTGTTTCATGTAATGAAAGCCAATCCTGTGTAGAGTAGAGGCAAACACCCCACAGCCCTGGAGTAGCCAGGGGTCTTAAAGGACAGCTGAGCCACATCGTCCCAATCCCTGCTACACCCCACTGGGTCACGCTGCCGCCGAAATGTCACCACCACGGTCGCTTTGATGTCCCCGGCTCTCGCAGAGCCCCCACTTTAGAGGTGCGACTTCAAAGTGGGCGGACCCCCTGACACGAGTCGCGTGGGTAAACAGAGAGAGAGAGAGAAAGAGAAAGAGCGAGAGAGAGAGAGAGAGCAAATGGTGTGTTAGCAGAGAGACCGATAGGGCTGATTGCTTTGAGGCAATTTGTTGGCTAACCTTGACCTTTTCCGGCTTGGTCAAGATCATCATTGTGAGTCAGCTAGGCGGGCAGGGAGACAAGAACAAAAGCAAATATGTGCCGGGAGAGACTGGGGGGAGAGATGACACTGTGGCAGGACGAGTCACATAGGAACAGAGAAAACGCTTCAAGCAGAGATACAGTGGCCATATAGGCTGCAGCAGACAATGTCATAGTCAGTGGATTAGAAAATGGTCCGATATCTGATTTTTAAAAAAGGGTATTAAAAAGGGTCTCAATTTAAGCTGAAATCCACTTACGGTGAAACAACGCCACTGTTCGCCCCCAGCGCATTTGTTATTGTTTTTGTTTTGTTGATGAAATGGAGGAGAGGAGCATTCAGAATGGTGAGGGGAAAAAAATACTGTACACTGTTCTTTCAATGACGTCAGATGAAAAGAAAACAGTGTTAGCTGTTTGAAGTAACTTCTTTGTGGTTATAATGTCGTAAAAGGATGTATGCTTGTGTTTGACGCGTTACGGGTTTGCGAGTGTTCGATCCCAGTGGTGGACACATCTTATCCCTTACCTTAACCATTTTAAATGAGTGCTTAAACGTAATGTTTTAACATTGTTTTAACATATCAAAAACCTTAATCCTTATTAACCTTCTGAATTTGATGTTTGAAACAACTTAAAAATTTGATGTTGGCAGAAACGTGGATAAACGTCTCGTTCTGCAGTGAGACTGTCAGAGCTTGTTGGCAGTTTCCCCAAGTATGGATTCCAGCTTTAAATATGAACCTTTATAGGCAACTGGTGGCCTCAATATGAAATTAAAAAACATGAGCTGGTGCACATCCAGAAAAAATGGTTTGGGTGGAGGTGCTGACTGACGGCGAAACTATCAAAATAAAGAAAGTCGCACACTCCATGTATAAACAATTTATTAGGTAAATACCCATTAAATTGCTGGGAGTTTATACATGGAGTGTGCGACTTTCTTAATTTTGATAGTTTATGGCCTCAATATGAAAAACATATTAAGATAATCTATCTATGGCGTACAAGTCAAGGGGATTTAGAATTATAGCTGTGTGAAGCCTGTTCTGAGATCTGTGATAAGGGCCTAATCAAAATCGCATCAAAATGCAGAGGCAGACAACACGTTAGTGAGTGGAGTGGTGTTGGGTAAAGATCCCGTAGGAGAACACAGGAAGCACTGGAGAATTACACACAACCCCCCCCCCCCCCCCCCCCCCCCCCCCCCCCCCCGACCCCACCCCACACACAAAACACACACACGTACAGAGCCTTTGGCTGACTGGTAACGCTCACATTCACTCTTATCGATTGGCCGTTCAGGTTTGTTTGTCTTTAGGTGCCTCCAGGTTTCCCTACGGAGGGCCTTTAATCGATGAGACGGGACAGCAAGAGACGTTGTTGAGCAGCAATTAGCCGGGCCGCGACAACGAGAGGCCCACACATCTCCTCTGGTCAGTGTGGAGAGAGGCAGAGATACGGAAGTTAAGCAGTTAGCAAAGGCTTCCTCATTAAAACACTTGACTGAGTCTGCGTCTGAAATAGCACCCTATTCACTTTATAGGCTAGTCTAGTGTGTTACTTTTGACCAGGCCCCAGGGCACTATGTAGCGAACAGGGTGCCATTTCGGACAAACCCCGAGTCTCTGGGGCCTCCAGCCCATAGAAATAGAATTCCTAGAACGTGTTATACCCATGTACTGTAAGTCAATGGGTGGGTGATGGAAGTCTATTTCTATGCTCTAGGCTGGATTGGCAGCATGCATAGGCTAACTATGGGCCAGCGCACCAAGGACACAGGGGAGAGTGGGGTGTGTGTGTCTATTTGTGTGCATGTGTTGGGTAGCCGGGTGCATAGAGTGTGGTTTGGGTCCAAGTTCAGCCTGTTTCTGTGGTAATCAGCCAGGTCGTTCAAGATTGATGTCGAAATTGGACGTCTATCTTGAAGACATCTTGAATGCCTTCAAAACCGGCCACCAGTGGCAACAGTGAGCACTATTACCATCAAATAGGCTTGGGTTTTGCTAGGGTGTTGTGGACGGGGGTGGTGGATGGGCATAATTCCACGACTAACGACTCATTTGGGTAATCCCATGACTCTGGATTTGAAGGTTGCGCTCTTTATCATAGTCGTGGACACTGTTGTTTTTTATTTGGGATGTTAACCTTATCCCAGACCTTAACCCTTATCTTAACCATTTGGAATGAGTGCCTAAACTTAACCCTTAAAACCTGTTGGGGCTAGGGGGCAGTATTTTCACGGCCGGATGAAAAACGTACCCAATTTAAACAGGTTACTACTCTGGCCCAGAAAATAGAATATGCATATTATTAGTAGATTTGGATAGAAAACACTGACGTTTCTAAAACTGTTTGAATGGTGTCTGTGAGTATAACAGAACTCATATGGCAGGCAAGAAACCTGAGAAAAATTGAATCAGGAAGTGGGAGAAATTAGAAATGTAGTTTCTCTTTTGAATCCCTTGACAAACTACAGTGACATAGGATTTACGTTGCACCTCCTAACTCTTCCATTGGCTGTCAACAATCTTTAGGAACTGGTTTCATCCGTCACCTGTTACCGGGCAGACAATTGTGGCCCAGTCAATCACTGGCCAGTCTGAGGACAGGTGTCTTATGACGCGCGTTGCTCGTGACTTCGTTGTTTTTTATTTTTCTTCTGGGATGAATACCTATTGCCCGGTTGTAAAATTATCGCAATTTTACGTTAAAAAATACCCTAAAGGATTGATTGTAAACATCGTTTGACGTGTTTCTACAAACGGTAATGGAACTTTTGACCATTTCGTCTATGGATTTGCGTCCACGCCACATGGCATTGTAAAGTGTTCTGGATGGGTCAACAAAAAACGGACGTATTTGGACATAAATGATAGACTTTGCAGAACAAATGAAAATTTCTTGTGGAAGTGGGTGCCCTTCCGAGTGCATTCCGCCGAAGATCAGCAAAGGTAAGAAAATATTTCGAACATATTTTTAGAGATTTGTCGACGCCGTGGTTGTAGGCTAACTGTATAGCTTAGCATTGAAGGCTAAGTTCTGTACTCAGAATATTGAACAATGTGCTTTTTCCGTAAAGTTATTTTGAAATCTGACAAAGTGGTTGCATAAAGGAGTAGATTATCTCTAATTCTTTAAATAATTGTTATACATTTTGTCAACGTTTATGAGTTCTTCTGTAAATGTATGTGCCTATTCACTGGAAGTTATGGGGAGAAAACATTTTCTGAACGTCACGCGCCAATGTAAAAATTGGGTTTTTGGATATAAATATGAACTTGATCGAACAAAAAATGCATCTGTGTCATCTGATGAAGATTTTCAAAGGTTAGTGCTGAATTTTAGCTGTATATCTGCTTTTGTGACGGCTATCCGTGCTTGGAAAATGGCTTTTCTTTTTTTTTTTTGCCAATGTGCTATCCTAAAAATAATCTAATGTTTTGCTTTCACCGTAAAGCCTTTTTGAAAATCGGACAATGTGATTGGATTAACGAGTAGAGTATCTTTAAAATGCCGTATAATACTAGAATTTTAATTTTGAGATTATTTTTTTTTTTATTTCACGCCGTGCTATCTCACTGGTTGTTGTCCAACCAATCCAGTTAACGGGATTTTATCTCGAAGGGGTCCTCTAGAGGTTAACCTCGAAAATGTTTTTATGTAACGATACAGAGCAGCAGGAGCAGCAAAAACACTGAAACTTGACGTTTGGAGCAACTTCTAAATTGAAAGTTTGGAGAACGTGGTTAAACATCTAGTTCTGCAGTGAGACTGTGAGAGCTTGCTGCTGATAATTTCTGTTGGCCATTTCAGAGCAATGAGGAGGACACTGACCAAGGTGTGTGTGTGTGTGTGTGTGTTTGAGTGTATGTGTTTGAGTGTGTGTGCCAGGCCATCTCTCTAATTGCCTGGGCAATTATTTTCCATGGAGGGCCAGATTAGAATATATTTTTGCCATTGCAGGCCAGAATCATATTACAGGATTATACATCATGTGTATGACTGTGTGACAGATATAGCTACTGTAAATCACATCCAGATATGCTACTTATTTTACTTTTTTAACATGCACAGAAATAAACCACATCCATGTTCTCCTTTTGGTAGGTATTTTCATTATTAAACATGCAATGAACTACACAGAGAGAAAAGTACACTGTGCATTCAGCACCACGGACAGAACTCTTGTTAACAGGTACGCACAAAAACAAGAAAAAAGACAGCTCAACATTACATTTAAACTACTCAATCAGTGTGAGGAGTGAAGTCTCTGATGGGCATTGACTAGAGCAGTGAAGTCAGGTATAGTTTCTGACGTCGCTATGCGCAGGATTGCTGAGAGCTGAGAGTCAGTAACAGATTATCTGTGCCTTGACTTGTTATATTTCATCACTGAAAATGTCTGTTCACATACATAGGTTGACGCAAACAGTACAAACATCTTCTGAGCATGACTCCTAATCTTTGGAAAGTTTTGTTCATCGAGAGATGCATAAACCTCGTCAGTGACATTGTTTTGAATAGTTCTCCAATCACAGCATCAGACTGAAGATGGATAAGCTCAAGTTGCAGGTCAGTGGGAGCGTTATCCACACTGAAGGTGAAAGGAGAGGAAACCAACAGCATGTCATTTTCCAACACTTTGAAATCCTCAAAACGAGGAGAAAACTCACCGTTCAAAGCACGCAGCAGCGATGTATACTTCTCCTGCTGGTCATCTGATAGGGAACAGACAAGTAGTGTCGGGAGGTGAGTGAGATTGTTGGCTTCTACATGGCGGGTCAGGAGGAGTAATTTTCCCTTGAAGGCTTTGACAAGGATGTACATCTGATGTACAAAAAGGCACTTCCCTTGTAGTTTGGAATTCAGTTCATTCATGAGGGCCACAGTGAAGGCAAAATCAGCCAACCATTCAATGCCTTGCAGTTGAGGGAAATCCACATATTTTCCTTTCATTTGCAAAAACTCAGCAATCTCCGACTTCAGGTCCCACAACCTTTAAAGCACCTTCCCCAAACTCAGCCATCTCACGTTTGTGTGGTTGGGGAGATCTGCATAACCTGACTCTGTCTCATCCAACAGTGAGAAACTGTCTGTGGTTTAAAGATTTTGCTCTTATGAAGTTTACCACTTTAGTGACTGTATCCACAACATGGCTCATTTTCAGAATCCATTTACAGAGCACCTCCTGATGAATAACCCAATGCAGGAAAATCATTTTCTGATCTGGGCTCAGCTCAGCTAGTTGATCTTGCAGCACGTCTTCCGGATCCATGGACTGCTCGTGGACATGGTCTCCGACCGGGTGCCTCAGTTCTCGTCCCGGTTCTGGAAGGTGTTCTGTGCCCTCATTGGGTCGTCGGCCAGCCTGTCCTCTGGGTTCCAACCCCAGTCCAATGGCCAATCGGAACGAGCCAACCAGGTTCTTGAGACTACTCTGCGCTGTCTGGTCTCCGCCAACCCTACCTCCTGGAGCCAGCAGCTGGTGTGGGTCGAGTACGCCCGCAACACCCTTCCCTGCTCTGCCACGGGTCTATCTCCGTTTGAGTGTTCTCTGGGGTATCAGCCCCCGCTCTTCCTCGAGCAGGAGGAAGAAGTCAGTGTACCTTCTGCCCAGATGTTTTCCCGCCGCTGTCGTCGTACCTGGAGGAAACCGCGGGCGGCCCTCCTCAAGACCACCTCCATGTATCGACGACAAGTAGATTGCCATCGGTCCCCGGTATCGTCTCGGGCAGAAGGTACGCCTATCCACCCGGGATCTGCCCCTGATTTATCGTCCCATTTCCCATCTCCAAGATTATTAGCCCCTCTGCTGTTTGTCTTCTGTTGCCCCGTACCCTTCATATACATTCCACCTTTCATGTGTCCAGAGTTAAACCTATTTCTCACCGCCCTTTGTCTCCTGTTTCCGTTTTTGTTCTCAGCTCCTGCTTTTCCCAGTCTCTCCTTTTTCTCGTACTCCTGGTTTTGACCCTTTCCCGTCCTGACCCTGAGCCTGCCTGCAGACCTGTACATTTGCCCCACCTCTGGATTGTTGACCTCTGCCTACCCTGACCCTGAGCCTGTCTGCCGTCCGATACAGTTGCTCCACCTCTGGGTTACTGACCCCTGCCTGCCTTGACCTGTCTATTGCCTGCCCCTGTTGAAATATTAAACTATTGTCAATTCGATGTGTCTGCGTCTGGGTCTTACC
This sequence comes from Salmo trutta, assembly GCF_901001165.1. Classification (NCBI taxonomy): domain Eukaryota; kingdom Metazoa; phylum Chordata; class Actinopteri; order Salmoniformes; family Salmonidae; genus Salmo; species Salmo trutta. The sequence goes on along the minus strand of NC_042981.1, from coordinate 41,271,141 downwards.
TTGATTCCTGATAGTCTGTCCTTGTGCAGTTGTTATTTATACGTGCCTTCAAAATAAATGTCCCACATGCGGTGGGAGTTAAATTATTACACAAAGGAGAGTACTCATTGGGCTTTTAATTTGAATAACAAACACGTTTTTCAAAACTTTACTATCGCAATTTCTTTATGTGATCTGAGCATAGGGCCCCCGGGCCGTCCTTTGCCCAGGCCTGCCCTAGAGGAAAGCCACTGTGCTTCATGTAGGTCTCATTTAGATTAGGACCTCACCGACACTGAGACAACCCCATTCATCAACTACTGTAGTCACCATGAACCAGCTGTAATCCTGTAATCCAACTAAACACACAGCCACATATGTACTGTACTCTCTGCTCCCAAATAGACCCTGTACACATATTTAGACAGGCATGCATCCAAACATTCAAGAGGGTAGCCTATTCTCAGCCAGGAATATCCAATGCATTGACAGAGGGGCGTACACACACACACACTGAATTGTTTTGATGTGTACACAGTGGTCCCATAGGCCTTTTCAGGCATACTTTGCTATTATGGTTACTAATCATTAGCCATTGTAATTGAAAGGCTGTCCCCATTAGACCATGTTCCTGTTACTGCACAAATCCTGCTACCGTTAGCAGGATGATGAGAAAGCTTATAGAGGCAGAGGCGGAAACTTTGCATGGTAGTGCACTCTTTCTGTGTGTGTGTGTGTGTGTGCGCGTCTCTCTCTCGGTTTCTCTCTTTCTCTCTCATATCGCTTTTCAAGCCTTGCCAAAGAATCCCAAAATGCCTCAAGTAGGTTCATTCACAGCACAGACACACATGTGAACAATAGACACCTCTCTCTTTCCTCCCCCTCTCTAAACATGCATACAGTTTATACACAAGCACAGTATCGTAACAACAAACGTCTGCCAAGGCATAAGCTGCTAAGGTACACATACACGAAGGGCCTTTGAGCCCTGTCTTCACATTAGAGTGTATCGGGCCTGACAATTCAAGCCCGGTTCGACCCAAGACCGGTGAGCTGAAGCCTGAGCCCAGGCCAGCCTGACATCACAGAAATGAAATGAGCCCGTACCCGAAAAAAAAATCTAAAAAAACAGTATTGATTTAAACGGGTGTTGAGAACAATGTGGCGGAGGCGGGCGGCAGCAGAGTGAGGAGACGAGGAAACAGCCATCGGGCATAGAAAAAGCGCAGAGAGCCAAAAACTCACCTTAGTTATGATGAACTGAACAATGAAAATATTTGATATTAAGTAGGCTAATGCAATTGAATGCATGTAATTCTTGCTTATACTGAAACTCCGAAAGTCATATCCAACGGTTATACTAATTTAAAACAATTGTAATGATGGGGCGGTGAGTTGGAAGCAGGTGCAGGTGAAATGTTTTAATAAAACAACAAAACCAAGAACACAACACTAACATAAGGCAGTAGGCCGATACACAAGAACAATACCAACTGGTGAGTGAACCTGGGAGAGTGACATAATAAGGGGAGGAAATGATGAAGGAAATGGAGTCCAGGTGTGAATCATAATGATTGACAGGTGAGCGTAATGATGAGCGCCAGGTGTGCGCAATGATGAATCCCAGGACCGGTGATTAGTACTCTGGCGACCTCGTACGCCGGAGGGGAGGAGCAGGAGCAGATGTGACAACAATGGTCGTGTGTGGTCACCTAGATGTTCATTTCAGCAGGTTTTGATTTGTTTTCACTGAATATACGTTTGGATTATTGGTAACAACTAGGCTATGGCAATGTTAGCTAAATTGAAGTTAGCGCTCATGATCATCTTTATTCTAGCTCATTTTGCTAGCATGTAATGTAGCTTAACAAGTGGATTTTGCTCTTCACTCACGTAGTAGCCTGTCCTACTCCCTACCAAAAGTCTCTGACTTGTGTGATAATCAATCAATGTGCTTTTGTTTCAGTGAATCTCCGTCTGTATATTTGGTTAGTTAATCTTTGGCTGGGCAAGTGGAGGTGGTAGCTCATTTATTTGTTTGCTCATCTCTTGATCTTAAACCTTTAGTATGCAATCATGTAGTCTAAATCAAGAGTATTATTTTGCTCTTGATTTACGTAGTAGCCTTAAATAATCTATCCACCATCGAGCTGTGGGAGCACGTCCTGTTTTATCTGTTTTAACGTAACTTATCCTACTTCAATATAATCAATCATTCATGTCATTAAACAGCATACACGTCATTCATGTGTTTCAAGATTTTTATTTTAAAATGAAATAAAGGGAATATTAAATAATTAAACAAATAAGATTTTCTGCCAAAAATTCATTTGAATTAGCATTTAAAAGCCCTGTGTTTTGAATGTATGTTTGATTAGGAAAACATTTGGATCAGTTATGGGTCAACTTTTGATAGTTCACAAGGTCCAGCAAGGCACATTAGCAGGATAGTCATAGGCTGTATTTTGTTAGGATGTATCAGCGTAAACAGATGCTAATGGAATATGGGCTTGTCCTGATACTGAGATGCGCTGCCTGCCGTGGTCTTGTGGAACATCATTCTCCAGACTGCACTCCAGCCTATTCGTATCGCAATTTGAAACATTTGAATCATCAGAAAAATAAATGTCTCTGGCCCAGCCAATATTGGAATCCTGGAGCTGCTAGTGTCTGCAGCTGCTGCGGTTGAGAGAGGGCCGCAGACAAAGTTTATTTTTTTCTGAGCAGAACTTTGAGGACCGGCCCGGTATAAGACCAGGCCAGACAAGGCTGTCGGGAACCGTCGGTTTCAGGCTGAGAACTCTACCTCACATGCGTCCTGATTTGCTATACACAGAGGGCCGTGGTTGTGCAATTAACTGGGCTCTGCAGGGAGTGTGTGCGCGTGTGTATGAGTGCGTGCATGTGGCGTGTGTGTGTGATGTGAGGGATAGAGGAGTGGAGTGAACATAGCCACGGTTGGAGACTCCCTGGATCCTGCTCCAGTTTTAAGATGAAAGCTTTTATATAAAGCCCAGATTAGGGCTGGATGTGTGCGTGTGTGTGCGCGCTGGGGAGTCCCAGCAATGAGCCGGAACTAGGCCAGAATAGCAACCTTCCACCATAGAACATGACAAGACATAGGGACAAAGACGGAGAGTATGACAAGGGAGAGAGAGAAAGAGAGAGACACTGGAGTATGACAAGGGAGGGTTAGAAAGTAAGAGGGGGGATAAAAATGGAGAGCATGATTCAAATTATAAAAGCTTGACAACTGGTTGACTATTTGAATCAGCTGTGTAGCGCTAGCAAAAAACAAAATGTGCACCACTTCGGGTCACAAGGACCGAGTTTGGGAAACCCTGAGATAGAAGGGGTGGGTGTAGTGATGGGCTTTCACACCTGCTAGTGTTGGAGTTGGCTGAAGACAGCTTTATACAGGATGTGCAGAGGGATAAGAGGAACAGATGTGCCTGGCCATTTGTAACAGCTGCTTGATACACCACCCTCCCACTATTATCTTATTAGAGTGTGTGTGTGTGTAAATGTCTTCAAACTGCAGCCACTACTATACTGAACTGTGGCTACAGCCAATTGTCCTTGTCATTGTCACTGCACCCAGTACTACACCCAGCGACCTCCCAGCAGGACGACAGACAGTCACGACAACAAAGAAAACTGTAATCAACCACTGGAGAGTGTAATCAGCATTCTGCCCTAATCAGCAGAATTGGCGGCTCAATCTGAAACAATCAAGGCCTTGATTGATAGAATGAATTGTTATCTGCCCTGGTCCGCTGGGAGTAAAACCCAAAAGAGACGGTTATCTGGCGTTGCTACATTTGTTTCTACTTGTGTCTCGGACGGGTTGCTCGCAGGCAAACTGCTCTGGCTCCCACTCATTCATCTTAGAGATTAATTAAATGTGGACACTTCAAAGTACTTCCACACATAAGGGTCCCCCAGGGTAGCATGCATTCTAACTGTTTAAAATGGAAAGGAGCAATCCATCATGACTGTTTGTGAGTCAATGTGTGTGTATATGTGTATATGAGCACAGGGAAGTGTGTGTGTGTGTGTGTGTGTGTTTATTTGTATATGTGTGTGTGTGTGTGTGTGTGTGTGTGTGTGTGTACTGTAAAATGCAAAGGCAAGATATAGGCCCAGGGACATTGGCTACTGCTTTATCAGCAAACCAATAGCATAACTGGTCCATAGCCGCCTGCACAATTTTGATACATTTGGCTTTAGTGTCTCACACAGTGCTGAGAATTTTGCAGAAACGTTCAAACAAATACACTCATTCTCAATGCGTGTTTGATAAATGAGCCCCATTGATTTTGTGTGGGAGCCACAACAATAGACGAAAGACGAATGTTTAGTCTGTTTGAAATAACAAGCCCAATATGCAGGCTGTGTGACATTCTCAGATTGTTTAGGGAAGAGAAAAGTAGCCAAGTTCTGGCAGATATAGTGTGTGTGTGTGTGTGTGTGTGTGTGTGTGTGTGTATGTGTGTGTGTGTGTGTGGTAGAGAAAATGTGAGGTAGGCAAAGTCACCCAGGCAGAAGCGCCTGTCAGCAGCCCCCCAAGGCTCTGGCCGGCCGGACTGTGCCCAAGTCCGTAATGGGATGTTCTTGTGGTGCCAGCGGATCACTCTCATCCTGTGTTCTGGCACACAGATCAAAGAGAATGGCCTGTATAGAGCTGGCTACAGAGATTGGACACAGTAAGGAAGGGAGAGAGAGGGGGAGACATAGAGAGAAACAGAGAGGGAGAAAGAGATATAGAAAGGAAGAAAAAAAAGAAAGAGGGAGAAAGTTAGTCAGGAAGAGAAGATGAAGAGAAAATGAGAGAGAGGGAGCGAGAAGAGAGAGAAAGACAAAGAGATGCCAACTTGTCTACGCAGTAGACAGACTAAAGGGTCCTGTGAGTGAGCAGTCCCTCTAACACACACAGGGTGATGAGGTTCCATTACTCTATTTTCCACTTCCTATTTAAGTCGAGGTGAGGGGAAAAAGAGGGAAAAGTGGTGGTAAAAAGAGTCAAGTGGGACTTGGAGATGGATCCTCTGTTCCTCTCGCACCAATTAGCGACAGTGGCAGTAAAATATGGCCACTGGTCATAGGACTGGAGTGAGAAGAGGGCACGATGCTGCCATGTCCCAGCCAGGGCCATAGATAAGACTCTGGCCAAAATCAATGTGTGGGTAATTCTCAGCCCAAAGCCAGTCAATGTGCTGACAATAGACCACATTTATAAAACCTTGTACAATCTGACTAGGGTGTTGTAAATTGGAGAGCGCAGACTCCCCACTGGCCTCTAACAAAGACAGCAGTGGTGCTTCTGTTGTGATACGTGGACAGGTCACTGGACATTGGCCCTCTCTGATAAGGGTCAATTAATCTCCCAGCTAGCTCGCAACCAACCAACAAACCAACCATTGCCACCATCAACATCAACTCAGCCAAGCTAGCAAAATAAATTACAGTCATCCTGATGAAGGCCAAGATTGTGCCTTTTTCCCCCTCAAATTGATGACAGGCCAGCTGTGAAGCCGAATGCCCAGAGAGGATGAATAGAGTCCAGTGCCCAGCTAGCACAGTTGGTTCCATGGAAGTTGTGGTAACATATGTTTTTGGTTTCACATTGGTTGTGGGAACGAAGGCATATACAGTTGAAGTCGGAAGTTTACATACACTTAGGTTGGAGTCATTAAAAGTCGTTTTTCTACCACTCCACAAATGTCTTGTTAACAAACTATAGTTTTGGCAAGTCGGTTAGGACATCTACTTTGTGAATGGCACAAGTCATTTTTCCAACAATTGTTTAAAAACTGATTATTTCACTTATAATTCACTGTATCACAATTCCAGTGGGTCAGAAGTTTACATACGCTAAGTTGACTGTGCCTTTAAACAGCTTGGAAAATTCCAGAAAATGATGTCATGGCTTTAGAAGCTTCTGATAGGCTAATTTACATAATTTCAGTCAATTGGAGGTGTACCTGTGGATGTATTTCAAGGCCTACCTTCAAACTCAGTGCCTCTTTGCTTGACATTATGGGAAAATCATAGGAAATCAGCCAAGACCTCAGAAGAAAAACTTGTAGACCTCCACAAGTCTGGTTCATCCTTGGGAGCAATTTTCAAACGCCTAAGGTACCACGTTCATCTGTACAAACAATAGAACGCAGGTATAAACACCATGGGACCACGCAGCCGTCATACCGATCAGGAAGGAGACGCGTTCTGTCTCCTAGAGATGAACGTACTTTGGTGCGAAAAGTACAAATCAATCCCAAAACAACAACAAAGGACCTTGTGAAGATGCTGGAGTAAAATGAGTCCTATATCGACATAACCTGAAAGGCTGCTTAGCAAGGAAGAAGCTACTGCTTCAAAACAGGCAGAAAAAAGCCAGACTATGTTTTGCAACTGCACATGGGGACAAAGATCGTACTTTTTGGAGAAATGTCCTCTGGTCTGATGAAACAAAAATAGAATTGTTTGGCCATAATGACCATCGTTATGTTTGGAGGAAAAAAGAACACCATCCCAACCGTGAAGCACGGGGTGGCAGCATCATGTTGTGGGGGTGCTTTGCTGCAGGAGGGACTGGTGCACTTCACAAAATAGATGGCATCATGAGGGAGGGAAATTATGTGGATATATTGAAGCAACATCTCAAGACATCAGTCAGGAAGTTAAAGCTTGGTCGCAAATGGGTCTACCAAATGGACAATGACCCCAAGCGTACTTCCAAAGTTGTGGCAAAATGGCTTAAGGACAACAAAGGCAAGGTATTGGAGTGGCCATTCTATTCTCAGAGGCAACCCTCTATTCTCAGAGGCAACCCGTAACAAATCCCAGTCCGCATTAACAAAACAATCTTGAAGCGTGGATTTCGATTGGTCAGACCAGCGTTGAATAGTCCTTAGAACGGGTACCTCCTGTTTGAGTTTCTGCCTATAGGAAGGGAGGAGCAAAATGATCAGATTTGCCGAAGGGAGGGCGGGGGAGGGCCTTGTAGGCATCTCGGAAGTTGGAGTATCAGTGGTCGAGTGTTTTAGCAGCGCAAGTACTACAGTCAATGTGTTGATAGAACTTCGGCAGCGTTTTCCTGGTTTCCAGTTTGTAAAATGTCCAGTGAAGTTCTTTGAGGGCTGTCGTGGTATCGGCTTGAGGGGGAATATACACGGCCGTGACTATAACCGAAGAGAATTCTCTTGGGAGGTAATACGGTCAGCATTTGATTGGGAGGTATTCTTGGTTCAGTGAACAAAAGGACTTGAGTTTCTGTATGTTATCACAATCACACCATGAGTAGTTAATCATGAAACATACACCCCTGTCCTTCTTCTTCCAGGAGAGATATTTATTCCTGTCTGTGCGATGAACTGAGAACTCAACTGGCTGTACGGACTCAGACAGTATATCCCGAGAGAGCCATGTTTCCGTGAAACAAAGTATGTTACAATCCCTGATGTATCTGGAAGGAGATCCTTGCCCTGAACTCGTCAACTTTATTTAAACTGCCCTGGGGGGTACGAACAAAGGATCCGATTCAGGAAAGTCGTATTTCTGGTTGTAATGCTAGTAATGCTGGTGAGTTACTGCCACTCTGATATCCAAAAGGTCTTCCCGGCTGTATGTAATAACACCAAAAACATTCTGGGCTAATAAATGTAAGAAATAACACATAAAAAACTAAATACTGCAAAGTTGCTTAGGAGCACAACTGCCCTATATGTCAGCGCCCACCACAAGGAGGCTCTAGTGCGCAATGAGCCAAGTTAAGTCCCGCCGGCCAAACATTCTCCCAACCCGGACAATGCTGGGCCAAATGTGCGCCGCCCTATGAGACTCCCGGTCATGGCCGGTTGTGACACAGCCAGGATCGAACCCCAGGCTGTAGTGATGCCACAACACTGTGATGCAGTGCCTTAGACCGCTGCGCCACTCGGAAGGCCACATGGAAAGTTTTCTTAATGTTCTTGAAACAATTTGAGAACATAACTTTAAATAGAATCATGTGGAAACCTCTATGAAACATTATGCTGAAGCACTAAAATTCCCAAAGAAACATTTTGTTTCTTAAGGTTCTCTGAACTATTTGAGAACATTCCCAATGTCAAATCAGTTAGAGAATGGCCCTATAACAATACCAAAATTAATGTAACCATCTTTGAACTTTTGGGAAACATTCTGTTAAAGTAATGAAATACTATAAAAATAACGTTTTTTTGTTAAGGTCCTTAAATGTGCTGAGAATGTTGTGGAAAGGTTGTATGCAAAATAACCATAGGACAACCACACTCTCACCAAGCTCTAAGAAACATATGATTCTCAGAACGTTATGTGCTAGCTGGGTGGGCACTCTCCATCAGCCCAGTGGCCAAGCCTAGCAGGAGGCACAGCAGGAGGGGAGAAGAGAGAGTGTTTCATCTCTACCTGAGAGGTGGAGCGATGGCCGATGGCTTAGTTTCCCCTACAGCAGCGGCGATCAGATTGCCCATCGCCATCATTACTTTCACTTTTTATTCCCTCACCGACACCTTTGTTAGAAGAGACCGAAATAAAAGGGAAAGGAGTAGATTGTTCACGTTGACAAATGTTTGACGCAGCACTGACAAATGTAAGACAACAGGTTTGTACGGTACATGTACGTTATGGATGAAACCCGGCTTTTGAAATGTCAGGGAAGATCCAGCAGAGCATGCTTCAATGCCAAGAGATCTGAGGAGGTTGCTAAAAGATTAATGACTCAATAGGCATTATTATTTGATAATCGGATGAATAATTGAACAGGAAACTATTTGGATTATTTTATTGGGCTGTTTCGATTGTTCCGTACTTGATTAGATCTGAGGACGCCATCCGCAAGAATCTCTTCAGCCATCACTCAGTTTTATAATCAGTGAACATTGAAGTGGTTGCTTGAAGCACTTGAAGAAGTGATATACTTCTCCAAGGTGAAAAGAAAATACAGATCAATGTCATGTTACGTTTACAAAAGGTCTGACTGGATTTGTCTGAGCCCGCTAATGTCAAGTGTATAGAAGTGGAAAATACACTGAGTGTACAAAACGTTCCACAGGGATGCTGGCCAATGTTCCCTCTCAATTTCTTCCTCACTGAGCATATTTCAGGTCACAAACTTGAACATCGTGAAAATTCGGTGCAACTTTCGGCACACGTTTACTGCAAACACTGAGGCTGTACCTGCTAGTTAGTTTTTACAGTGGTCAAGTAGGCTACTGTGACTATTTCATCATAATGTAGGCCTACCATAGTGGCCTATCAAAAACAATGGAGCCCACTGGGGAGTTGCAGCGATGAGACAAGATTGAAAATTGGGGAGAAAAAAAATGGGTAAAACACACAAAACAATGGAGAAAATGTATCCATTAACGTTTTAACATGGACATAGCTGTTCTATCATTCAGCCTACAGTATCAGCCAATGTGTGGTGTTCAATGTAGCTCTAAATTCCATGAGACTTTTGAAAAAACATTCATGGCTTGACATTAACCTGTTTATTCACTTGTCCTTCAGATAATGAGGTGACTGAAAATGTGTTGTTTGATGCAAGAAACCACATTACAAAATAAAATGCATCATTATTCCCATACCATTACACCAGAGAATCAGACACATTATGCTACCCTCTGCCTATTGGCTACTTAGCTTATTCAAGCCTGTCTCAAAATACAACATTGCCCCTTTAAGACAAAAAAAAGCTCTTAACCTGACTTGCTTTCCAAAGATGTCTAGAAACGCACACGTTTTGTGCTCTTGTAGGAAGCAATCCCTCCCCCATTGCTGACTAGAAATGATCTATAACTGGGCTAATAACTCACTAACTAGCAAAGGATATTAAACAAATCTACAAATGTGCACACGTCGCTACATGTAGCTCTCGCTTTGATCTCAAAACAAGTGCATCTACTCACGACCACTCATGCTGTAAAAACAGTCCAGTTCAAAGTGAATGGCACAGATCCATATGACCTATTTACATATATGCTCCGGTCTGTGTAGAGTACGGGCCTGAGTCGTGCTTGTCAATGCAACAGAATCCTACTCCAATGCATTTTGCCTACAACAAAATCTCTTGCATAGTTGGTTTTTCGGTATGCTGCATTGAAAGTGGCTAATATTGCGTTGATTCAATCACATTTTCCACAGTAAAGGGAAACGTTGATAGTGGTAACAAATGGGAAAACTGAGTGAAGTTCAATCCAGTGCTTCTCTGCACGCTCTGATATTTCTACTGCGAGGCAGTCCCGCTGGAGCTGCACTCGCACAGCTTAGAGGGAACATTGAAGCTGACCCATGTTGACTCCAATTCTTCCAACAGTTGTGTCAAGTTGGCTGGATGTCCTTTGGGTGGTGGACTGTCACGTAGAGTAGGCCAGAAGGCTAAACTGAAAAACCGAACCTCTATCAAATAAAAAGATGGCGGAGCCGCAAATGTACTTCTGTGCAAGGGTGTTTATTTGCATAGTGAATCCGGAAGAAAAACAACAGTACTGCCATCCAAAGTATACATTATGGGGACAGCTAAACAGTACTGCCCCATCAACAGCTCAATCAAAAATGGTTCCCCCCTTGAACTGAAAGAGAGGCTCCTCTTGTAGGGGAAGCCCCTCCCATCAGAACATACCCAGCACTAATTAATTAAGCAATTACCTTTGTCAAAGCCTACATTTTCCACTCAGCTAAACATTATGAATTATATACATTGCAACATGTTTCTCATGATACAATATACCAATATAACACATTTACAAAATCCCATCCCTCCTTATCATTCGTAAGTACAATACACGTTGCTTAAATTAAACATGAACGCTTGTCTGTATATTCTTTATACCATAAACTGTTACCGACGGGAGGTAAGAATAAAGTGAGAAATGTATCTACTAAGACAGGGAAGTTAACTTGTGCGTCGACCCACATTGTTAACGAAGCTGATAACGGAGCAGGGAGGCGCACCGACTGTGTTGTATGTTACTGTACCAAATGCTGCCCGCGGCCAGTGACGGGGACCATTCTTGATACACACAGGAAACTGTTGAGCGTGAAAAAAACAGTAGAGTTGAAGTTCTTGACACAAACCGGTGCGCCTGACACCTACTACCGTACCCCGTTCAAAGGTACTTAAATATTTTGTCTTGCCCATTCACCCCCTGAACGGCACACATACACAATCCATGTCTCAATTGTCTTAAGGCTTAAAAATCCTTTAACCTTTCGCCGATCATCTACACTGATTGATGTCACTTGTTAAATCCACTTCAATAAGGGATCTGTCACGGTTGTCGGTGGGAAAGGAGGACCAAAATGCAGCAGGTATGTGGTTGCTCATCTTGAACTTTTATTAGCTCAAAATGAAGTCACGATCAACGAAACAGTCTTCTCAGGCTCACACACGCTAGACAAGAAACAATCTCCCACAAAACCTACACCAAACAATTACCCATATATAGGACTCTCAATCAGAGGCAACGAGGAAGCACCTGCCTCCAATTGAGAGTCCCAACCCCCCCATTAACCTAACATAGAAATACACTCACTCGACTAAACATAGAAATACCTAAACATAGAACATAAACCAAAACCCAGAAATAATAAATCAAACGCCCTTCAACAAACACACCACCTCGAACCACATAAAACAAATACCCTCTGCCACGTCCTGACCAAACTACAATGACAATTAACCCTTATACTGGCCAGGACGTGACAGGATCATAGCTTTCACCTGGATTCACCCGGTCAGTCTATGTCATGGAAAGAGCAGGTGTTTTTAATGTTTTGTACACTCGGCGTAAGTAAATGTTACCTCACTAGGGTCAATGGAGTGAAAGTTCTGCAGACATAATTGTTTTAATCTCAGAAAGATTTTTCTCAAACCATCGAGAAAGGTTTTTCTCAAAGAATAGTTAATGCTGGTAGTGGAGTAAGCTCACTTAATAAGGGACATACAGCGTGTAAACAACCACAAATTCACTTCCCATTTCGAAGGAAGGAGAAAGGGAAGAAGAACACTGAACCAGATGTAATTACAAAAGGCAATAAAACTGCTCCAAGTCTATGACCCACAAGGAGGAAATATGTCATCGCTTATCAGCCCAGCACAGAATGGGGAAATCTTGTGGTTCGTTTGCTTGCTCTTTTCAAATGTGACACTGTGCAAGATGGTGGGGCCTTTTTCGAGAACACCAAATGTACAAATTCTCCCTCCTTCATTCCGGGGGAAATATAGTTTTTAACAGAGATGAGGGCGATAAACAACATTGGATGGGACATTCAGGACTAATAAGAGACGGGCTGTTTAGATATTGGGGAAGACAGGCCCAAGCCTTAAATCCTACAGTAAACAACACCGTGAGTGCTGTTTGTGAGGACATTGCACTATATCAATCATAGCATGATAATAACCTTCTTGAGGAGCCATGAGAAAGAGTGATATGAGCTGGTGCTGTACTCCTCTACGTGCGTGTGTATGTATCATCACAAATACTGTAGGCTATTGTTGTTATGGTTACATGAGCACAGAAATAATACTATACCACACAAGCCTCCATGTTGGTTGTAGAGAAGAGATATGTAGTCAGAAACGTCAATAATGTTACAGTATATCTGTTTTTTTATATCAAAATACAAATTGCTTTAATTGTCAAACAACCTCTGACCTCTACTTTTCAAATACATTTCTCTGCCAACAAAACACAGCTGTGCCACTAGGACACCGCAATGTATCTGCTCAGTATCTGCTCAGTCAAACTGCAAAAAGCTTTGAGTGAAGAAAACTTGAGTGGAAAACAGAGGTGATGACTACAGTAAACTTTGCATTGCTTATGTTCCCCCAGCATGGGGGAGGGAAGGGAAGCTGTCCTATTCTCTTTTTAAAGCGTGGTGAGAGAAGGGAGAGTTGTTGTTGTTGTTGCCGGCGCGAGGTGGGGGATACTTGACAGGTATTGTCAGTCGACTCAGCGAGCGGCCGGGCGATGAAGATGAGTCTGCTTCTGACAAGTTTATTGAAAAAGATGCAGGCGCAAACAGCTTGGTCCCCCTACTCTACTCTACAACACTACCTCCTTTCTCTCCTCTCTGTCTCACCCCTCTCTATATCTGTCTCCTTCTCTCTTTCTCACTCCCCCTCTTTCTGTTCCTTTCTATGTCTCTCTTTGTCTGGCTCTTCCTTTCTCTCTCCATCAATCGTTTTATCTTATTCTCTCTCTCTCTCTCTTGCTCTATCCCCTCTCCTTCTCTCCCCCCCTGCTTCTCTCATGGACAAAACACACTGCGGGAAGAGAGAACTGGAAAATTAACTTTTCTGTTCTACTCCAAATAAAAAGGAAGAGAAAAGAAAAAGGGAGGGAGAGCGAACAATAAAGCCAAGTGTAGTGCAGTGTGTTGGCTTTTCTTTTATAGACAGCACCTTTGATTCATACTCCTCCTCTTATCTATTTTCTACAGCAGTCCTGGCAGCGGAGGAGACAGCCATGGTATGTAAGAGGAAAATTAGGTCTCGCCACAGGCGTGATAACCTCCCCCTCAGTACAACTCGGGTTCTGACCCTGTAGGGACAAGCTGGGATGTGATTGGCAGATTTCCTCTCATAGCTGCTAATGCTGTTGGCTTTAATGTTTCTCGGGTGCTGGGGCATCCAGTGGCAACCCAATCAGAGGGCCAAAGATGAATTATGAAAATGTGATGAGCATTTCTTCATCTGTTCACAAGGCTTACTTATGGTACAATAAATAGGGTTATAAATGAGAAAAAGTTTAACATTTGGATCGATCCACAATACTGTATGCATCTATCCATTCACAATGCATCCATCAATGCATTATACAACAGGTCTCTCCAAGGTCATGGGGTGAGTGTCACTTCAAAATACATTCCATGCATTCTATGACCCCAGGTAATGCTGACGCTGTTGCCGATGATGATAATGATGATGAAGACGATGAGGAAGATAATGACAAGGACATGATGATGGTGACAATGTGAGGAAATTCCATTCTTGAAATGCAAACATAAGGAACGTCATGGTTCAAATATTTTGACCTCCCATGGTCTGGAGAGAAGGAGTGTGTGGTGGGCCGGTAAGAAGTTCACTGGAGGTAATCACCATTGGGGTGTGGATAAATAGGAAAGATGAAGAAGGGGGCGAAAGTCAGTTAATAAGAAAAAATGAGGATACATGGAGGGCCTTTGAATGAAATATTACTCATATTATTTATTTCTGTTCACCAGATAGGGTAGTCTGTCATCTGCAGGAAGGGGGCAGAGAAACTAGGCTAAGTGGCCAGGCCATTTCTTGTGCCTTTCCAAATGGCTGAATAGATATTAGGATTTTACAGCCTATTACACATGATAATTGGAGAGCATATTGAATTTCGGGGCAATTTTCTCTCCCACTGTCTCCCCACTGGGCACAAACTGGTTGAATCAACGTTGTTTCAACGCAATTTGTCAACGTATTGTGACGTGGAATCTACGTGGAAGAAGTAATCAACGTATACTGTTGTTTTGAAGGTGGTAACCAATTTTCAATATAGACAAACCTTGTATAAAAATGTTGAAGTTGTATCTTTGAAACAACATCAGATCTTCATCATTATATCCACTATCAGAAAAAAAATAACATAGGCTGGGCAGCACCTCCTACTGGAGAGTTAATTTTCTACAGCTATCCATTTGGTTTCCCATCCAGGGTTTTAATCGAGCCCAGCTTAGCTTTAGGTATTTGTCACTGACTACTACCAGTGTGCTATCATGAGAATGATTATTGAGAGATGTCTTAATAACTAAATAGATTCACTGCTGCTACTGAAGTCATTCCAAAGGGTAGATTTAACCTGTTAGGGTATAGGGGGCAGTATTTTCACGGCTGGATAAAAAAATGTACCCGATTTAATCTGGTTACTAATCCTACCCAGTAACTACAATATGCATATACTTATTATATATGGATTGAAAACACCCTAAAGTTTCAAAAACTGTTTGAATGGTGTCTGTGAGTATAACAGAACTCATTTGGCAGGCAAAACCCTGAGACAGATTCTGACAGGAAGTGGATACCTGATGTGTTGAATTGACTTTAAGCCTATACCATTGAAAAACAAAGGGGGTGAGGAATGTTTTGGCACTTCCTATTGCTTCCACAAGATGTCCCCAGCCTTTACAAAGTGTTTTGAGTCTTCTACAGTGAGATCTGACCGAATAAGAGCCTTGGAACTGTGATGGCCCATTAGACACCTTGCGCGCGAGTTGATGGTGGGTACGCTCATTCCGAAACGTTTTAAAAGAGAACCCAATGGTCCGCCTTGAATTTTATTCATGTTCTGGTTAAAAAAGGCCCTAATGATTTATGCGATACAACGTTTGACATGTTTGAACGAACGTAAATATATTTTTTCCGTTCGTGAAGTGAAGTCCGGCTGGCTTAGATCATGTGCTAACAACACGGAGGTTTTTGGACATAAATTATGAGCTTTTTTGAACAAAACTACATTCGTTATGGACCTGGGATTCTTTGGAAGTGACATCTGATGAAGAGAATCAAAGGTAATGGATTATTTACATAGTATTTTCGATTTTAGATCTCTCCAACATGGCGGTTAGTCTGTATCGCAATGCGTATTTTTCTGGGCGCAGTGCTCAGATTATTGCAAAGTGTGATTTCCCAGTAAGGTTAATTGTAAATCTGGCAAGTCCATTGCGTTCAAGAGATGTACATCTATAATTCTTTGAATGACAATATAATATTTTACCAATGTTTTCTAATATTAATTAATTATTTTGTTGTCATGACTTGACTGCCGGTATTGGAGGGAAACGATTTCCTGAACATCAACGCCATAGTAAAACGCTGTTTTGAGATATAAATATGAACTTGATAGAACTAAAAATGCATGCATTGTCTAACATAATGTCCTAGGAGTGTCATCTGATGGAGATTGTAAAAGGTTAGTGCATAATTTTAGCTGATTTTACGGTTTTGGTGACGCCTGTCTTTGAATCGACAATACATTACACACAGCTATTGTCAATGTACTCTCCTAACATAACCTAACTTTATGCTTTCCCCGTAAAACCTTTTTGAAATCGGACAACGTGGTTAGATTAAGGAGATGTTTATCTTTCAAAGGCTGTAAGTTAGTTGTATGTTTGAGAAATTTGAATTTTGACATTTATTTGGTTTCAAATTTGCCGCTCTTGAAATGCACCTGCTGTTGATAGGGTGCGCCACGGGTGGCACGCTAACGTCCCACATAGCCCCAAGAAGTTAACAGAGTAAATGAAACGTAACCATACTGTATACAGTGCCTTCAGAAAGTATTCACACCCCTTTACTTTTTCCACATTTGGTTGTGTTACAGGTTAAATTTAAAATGTATTAAATTTAGATTTTTTTGTCACTGATCTACACACAATACCCCCTAATGTCAAAGTGTAATATTGTTTGTAGAAAAATTCGCAATGAATAAAAACTGAAAAGCTGAAATATCTTGAGTCAATAAGTATTCAACCCTTTTGGAATGGTAAGCCTAAATAAGTTCAGGAGTAAGTAAAAATGTGCTTAAAATGTAAAAACAGTTAAGAGTTTAATGGTTGTGATCTGAGAAAACTGAGGATTGCTCAACAACATTGTAGTTACTCTACAATACTAATCTTAATGAAAGAGTGAAAAGAAGAAACACTGTACAGAATTACAAATATTCCAAAATATGCACCCTGTTTGCAACAAGGCACTTCAGTAATTATCCTAATAATTTGGCAAAGAAATGTACTTTTTGTCTTGAATACAAAGAGTTATGTTTGGGGCAAATCAAGCACAACACATCACTGAGTACCACGGTGGCGGTGGCGGCATCATGTTAAGAGTATGCTTGTCATCGGCAAGGACTAGGGATTTTTTTGGGGGATAAAAATAAACGGAATATACAGGCACAGGCAAAATCCTAGAAGAAAACCTGGTTCAGTTCTCTTTCCAACAGACACTGGGAGACAAATTCACCTTTCAGCAGGACAATAACCTAAAACACAAGGCCAAATCTACACTGAAGTTGCTTACCAAGACGACATTGAATGTTCATGAATGGTCAAGTTACAGTTTTGACTTAAATCGGTTTAAAAATCTATGGCAAGACTTGAAAATGGCTTTGTAGCAATGATTAACAACCAAGAATAATTGGCAAATATTGTACAATGCAGGTGTGCACTTTGACAGACCGGCTCAAATCGGTCTTATGTAGCAAAATTTGAAATTGTGTTTTTTACATTGGGATAAAAGTAGAGATTCAGAGCTACAAAATGGTATATCATACACTACAGTTGAGGAACAGTAGGAAAGTAATTTTGCTTTGAAAGTTGATACACTTGTAAACTCAGTATTGAGAAAATGGCCTTTGAGCTCTTTGGTACTACTATTGGTGAGCCCTTCTTTATCTACACCCATTCAGCATCGTTCACACCCTCTTAAGCTTCAGCCCCACCCATCTCTTAAAGGGTTGAATCCGAGCATTCTGTACTAACTTGCTAGCTACTCAAGACATCTAAATTAGAGAGAACAGCTCACTGAACATTACTCACCCTAGCAGAGCTGGTTAGGCTGTTATGTTATCCAGAGCATTGGTGACTGCAACTTTGCTGTCAGATTGCCCGTTCGTAAATG
Organism: Salmo trutta; assembly: GCF_901001165.1. Lineage (NCBI taxonomy): Eukaryota > Metazoa > Chordata > Actinopteri > Salmoniformes > Salmonidae > Salmo > Salmo trutta. The sequence continues at coordinate 41,253,488 of NC_042981.1, read as the reverse complement.
AAGAGCGTTGAGTTTCATAGCGCACATTGGATGCTCTGGCCGATGAGTAGCATTGGCTACTGCCGTTGTTCTGACCTCACAACGGCAGTCAAGCACCCAAGCTAACTGGCTAACATTGGCTAGCTTGCTAGCTACTTCCAGACACATAATGAAAGAACACCCCACTCTGACCATTTTACTCACCCAAGCAGAGCTGGTTAGGCTGTTTTCATGTTATCCAGAGCGTTGGTGACTGCAACTGTGCTGCTGGAAACAATTTAATTTCGCTTTTTGCCGATGTTTACTGACACCGGCCATATTCAACGGGTGTTGAGCATTCATATTTCCCTCATTAAAATGCAAATCAATTTATAACATTTTTGACATGCGTTTTTCTGTATTTTTTTGTTGTTTTCTCTCTCACTGTTCAAATATACCTACCATTAAAATTGTAGACTGATCATTTCTTTGTCAGTGGGCAAACGTACAAAATCAGCAGGGGATCAAATACTTTTTTCCCTCACTGTATTCATGAACTTTTAGTCATTCTTCTCCTAGATTTATTTGTGTGCTTCTACATTTCTATTTTAGGAACACATCAAGTACTCTTTCTAAAAAAAATGTAAGCTTAGAGCCTTGAACTATAGTAATAAATAAGCCTTATCACTCAGCACTTCGTGGCAGGGCAGGCACTTTAGTTGATTCTTGATGTGCAGTTGTAGAACTGTTTATCTGTTTTTATTATTGGATCTAAATGATTTATTTTAACATACAGGTGAAGTCAGAAGTTTACATACACCTTAGCCAAATACATTTAGTCCCAGTTTTTCACAATTCCCAACATTTAATCCTAGTAAAAATTCCCCATCTTAGATCAGTTCGGATCACCACTTTATTTTAAGAATGTCAAATGTCAGAATAATAGTAGAGAGAATTATTTATTTCAGCTTTTATTTCTTTCATCACATTCCCAGCGGGCCAGAAGTTTACATACACTCAATTAGTATTTGGTAGCATTGCCTTTAAATTGTTTAACTTGAGTCAAACGTTTCGGGTAGCCTTCCAAAAGCTTCCCACAATAAGTTGGCTGAATTTTGGCCCATTCATCCTGACAGAGCTGGTGTAACTGAGTCAGGTTTGTAGGCCTCCTTGCTCGCACAAACTTTTTCAGTTCTGAACACAAATTTTCTATAGGATTGAGGTCAGGGCACTCCAATACCTTGCCTTTGTTGTCCTTAGCCATTTTGCCACAACTTTGGAAGTATGCTTGGGGTCATTGTCCATTTGGAAGACCCATTTGCAACCAAGGCTTTAACTTCCTGACTGATGTCTGGAGATGTTGCTTCAATAGATCTACATAATTTTCCTTCTTATGATGCCATCTATTTTGTGAAGTGCACCAGTCTCTCCTGCAGCAAAGCACCCCCACAACATGATGCTGCCACCCCTGTGCTTCATGGTTGGGATGGTATTCTTCGGCTTGCAAGCCTCCCCCTTTTTCCTCCAAACATAACGATGGTCATTATGGCCATACAGTTAAATTTTTGTTTCATCAGACCAGAGGACATTTCTCCAAAAAGTACGATCTTTGTCCCTATGTGCAGTTGCAAACCGTAGTCTGGCTTTTTTTATGGCGGTTTTGGAGCAGTGGCTTCTTCCTTGCGGAGCGGCCTTTCAGGTTATGTCGATATAGGATTTGTTTTACTGTGGATATAGATACTTTTGTACCTGTTTCCTCCAGCATCTTCACAAGGTCCTTTGCTGTTGTTCTGGGATTGATTTGAACATTTCGCACCAAAGTACGTTCATCTCTAGGAGACAGAAGACGTCTCTTTCCTGAGCGGTATAACGGCTGCGTGGTCCCATGGTGTTTATACTTGCGTACTATTGTTTGTACAGATGAACGTGGTACCTTCAAAACTATAGTTTGTTAACGAGAAATTTGTGGAGTGGTTGAAAAACGAGTTTTAATGACTCCAACCTAAGTGTATGTAAACTTCCGACTCCAACTCTATATAAAAAAATAAAAAAATGATATACACATAAAATATTTTACATATTCAGTTTAAAAAAATGGATATGATTTATGAGTTGTTTGTAACTTAGCAATCAGTATTCCTGGCACACTCATAAATTCAATAACACCGCTCTACTAATTGCATGGCTTAAACCAAGCTTTATTCCCGATATTCATCTAAACCAATTAAGTGGGGGGGGGGGGGGGGGGGCTTAATCCTTGGTTGAATGTTAAAGTACACACTCATCCTGATGTCATAAAAGCCCTCACTCCACAAGCCACATGTCTGTTAGACTGAATTTATTTGGGTTATTTGCCTTTTTTAAGAGACCTAGAAGTGCCGATATAATTCAATGGCCTTTGCTTCAGGGTAAGGATTAGAGAAAAGGAGGGAAAAAAGTGTTGTCTGATATTTCCACCCATTCCTCCTGTTCCCATAGGCTGAGGCAAAGGCTACTCATGCTGAGTGAGAGAGTGGCTCTATCTGTGGGTCTATATTGGACATACTGTAGGGATGAGTGGAGTGACTCCATGAGCTCATCACTGCTATGGCACAGCCACGGTAAAGAGGAGAGAAAAAAGCGATTATGAAATCCTGATTGAGCACCCTCAGCACTGCCATTCATCAACGTAATTAGTCATAATCAGTGGCATCCGCAGAGTGGGGGATGATAGGAAAGAAAAAAGACTGAGTGAAAAGGTAGGGAAGGAAAAAAAAACATGTTTTGTATTAAACCAAAACCTATACACACCACAGGAGGCTGCTGAAGGTAGAACTGCTCATAAGAATGTCCAGATCGGAGCAAATGGAATCGCATCAAACAACTGGAAACCATGTGTTTGATGTATACACACAGTTAATTATGGCTGAGTTGGTCTTTTGTACTTGCCGAGAATTGTTGGAATGTTAATTAATATGTAAAACAATGACGCATAGATCTACATCAGTGGTTTACAAACTGTGGGGGTCAGTATAGCTTTCACTTTACTCTTGTAAGATGTAATAGTAGAGTGCACAAGGTGCAATTTCGAAATTGGCTAGCGCATCATCAGTTTTCCTCTTGTCATGTCAGTCTTTGCATATCTTAGAGAGCTATTTATAACTTGTCAGAAATGTCCAGATCAATTTTCCCACGTCAGCTGTTTTTTAGCTAGGTTTTTTTAGCCCATAGATTTACCTCAAATATCATATAGAATTGCAAGAAAACTGCAACATTTTCTCTGCACCCCATGACAAAATGTGTAGAATTGCTGAAAAATTGAGCTCTTTGGCATCAACTCAACTCGCCGTGTTTGGAGGAGGAGGAATGCTGCCTATGACCCCAAGAGCACCATCCCTACCGTCAAACATGGAGGTGGAAACATTATGCTTTGAGGGTGTTTTTCTGCTAAGGGGACAGGACAACTTCACCGCACTGCCAAATGTTGGGTGAGAACCTCCTTCCCTCAGCCAGGGCATTGAAAATGGGTCGTGGATGGGTATTCCAGCAATGACCCAAAACACACGGCCAAGGCAACAAAGGAGTGGCTCAAGAATAAGCACATTTAGGTCCTGGAGTGGCCTAGCCAGTCTCCAGACCTTAATCCCATAGAAAATCTGTGGAGGGAGCTGAAGGTTCGAGTTGCCAAACGTCAGCCTCGAAAACTTAATGTCTTGGAGAAGATCTGCAAAGAGGAGTGGGACAAAATCCCTCCTGAGATGTGTGCAAACCTGGTGGCCAACTACAAGAAACGTCTGACCTCTGATTGCCAACAAGGGTTTTGCCACCAAGTACTAAGTCATGTTTTGCAGAGGGGTAAAATACTTATTTCCCTCATTAAAATGCAAATCATTTTAAAACATTTTTGACATGCGTTTTTCTTGATTTTTTTGTTGTTATTCTTTCTCTCACTGTTCAAATAAACCCACCATTAAAATTATAGACTGATCATTTCTTTGTCAGTGGGCAAACGTACAAAATCAGCAGGGGATCAAATACTTTTTTCCCTCACTGTAGCCTACTGTACTGAATAGGCACTCTTACTCCATCCTAGATGTGTAGTAATGGTTTTGGGAGGTCTAGGACTATGCTGTGAGATGTGCAGTGTGTGGATTGTCTGGTGCCTGCTGGACAGACAGGCATTAATAACCAGTCGAGGGCCTGGGGAGCACCAATCAAGGAGTTCCCAAGCCAGCCAACCCCTTTACACATGCTGATCTGATTGCCTTCATTTATTATTTAATCCAAATGTGGCTGCTTTGATGTAGTGTACATTATGAGAGTTTAAAATTTAAACACTTGAAAATTGACTGTTAATTCTGACTAAAACATCGCTCCAGGTAAAAGTAGTAGCTAGTGTGCACTTTATTTCCATTGTTGAGAGACACCTGAAAGAAGAACTGTGATTGAGCCTACCACTTCCTCTCCCACATTGGCATTGCCATCATCCAGCCATTAAGTGCTAATAAAACAATGTATAACCAAAAATAAACCAACAGCAAATGGCTTTTATGCTACAAACTGAAATGGACTAATTAATCATTCAATACAATACAAAGGGGATCATTGTAGAAAATCAATTGAGTGACGAGACTATCTTTGTCATTCAGCGTTTGATACTTTTTTTAAAAGCCAAAATATGAACACAAAAACACATTGGTTCAAAATGATCAAAATCTTGATACTTTGTTTCTGCCAAGTGTTTCTGTTTTTTGGCTGAGGGCTTAACCCTGTGCATGCCCTCAGCAGAATTTGTTTTTGTATATCAAGCAGTTGTGCGCTGTTCTGTTTCCCACCCTAGACTGCCAAAGGCCGGTCACCCTTGACACCAACCTTACACAAAACAGAACGGCAATTAAATAAAAATATATTTAAAAAATAAAAGTTACAGAAGAAATAATTGGCATAAAGCCCCTAGGGGCAAACACATGTTTCAGTAGCAGGCAGCCTTAGATAGAAAGGGAGGAGGTAAGAGGAGGAGGTAAGAGAAGGAGGGGCGGTGGCAGTGGGGAGGAAGAGGGAAGCCAAGGATGGAGGGGAAAGGGGGATTCAGGCCTGTGAGTCTACTTTTAATTTCTCCCATTTTTTATTAGCCTTGCTGCCAGACAGAGGGACTGCCTGGAGCCCTGAGGAGCCCAGCACACGGCCAGCCTAACCATGGCTGTCTGAGAGTGGCAGCTGGGCAGCCGCCGCTGTGCCCAAAGGTAAATCCAAATTTTCAACTGGGCCAACACTACTTTATTAACTTCCCTTTTCTCTTTTTTTTGTCATCCTCCTGTGCCTTTTGCCTGGCTTTAATTAAATCATGCTCTTCTTTTCCCTGCTTAACAATACAAATCTGTTTTTTTTGACAGTTGCTTATGATAATGTCTATGACTCTCTCTCTCAGAGGTATTTTTTGTTTACCGAGTTCACACTTGAGCAATGTTCGGGGACGGGTGGATGTCTAGGGCCTAATTTTTGGGAGTGGGTTGCGGGTGGGTGGGAGAATAGGTGCAATATGTAGAAATCGCTCCGCCATTTCCTGGTTGCTAAAATCCTAACAGTTTGCCTTAACTGTACCATCTAAACCACTGTGAAATATACACTGCTCAAAAAATAAAAGGAACACTTAAACAACACATCCTAGATCTGAATGAAAGAAATAATCTTATTCAATACTTTTTTCTTTACATAGTTGAATGTGCTGACAACAAAATCACACAAAAGGTATCAAATGAAAATCCAATTTATCAACCCATGGAGGTCTGGATTTGGAGTCACACTCAAAATTAAAGTGGAAAACCACACTACAGGCTGATCCAACTTTGATGTAATGTCCTTAAAACAAGTCAAAATGAGGCTCAGTAGTGTGTGTGGCCTCCACGTGCCTGTATGACCTCCCTACAACGCCTGGGCATGCTCCTGATGAGGTGGCGGATGGTCTCCTGAGGGATCTCCTCCCAGACCTGGACTAAAGCATCCGCCAACTCCTGGACAGTCTGTGGTGCAACGTGTCGTTGGTGGATGGAGCGAGACATGATGTCCCAGATGTGCTCAATTGGATTCAGGTCTGGGGAACGGGCGGGCCAGTCCATAGCATCAATGCCTTCCTCTTGCAGGAACTGCTGACACACTCCAGCCACATGAGGTCTAGCATTGTCTTGCATTAGGAGGAACCCAGGGCCAACCGCACCAGCATATGGTCTCACAAGGGGTCTGAGGATCTCATCTCGGTACCTAATGGCAGTCAGGCTACCTCTGGCGAGCACATGGGGGGCTGTGTGGCCCCCCAAAGAAATGCCACCCCACACCATGACTGACCCACCGGCAAACCGGTCATGCTGGAGGATGTTGCAGGCAGCAGAACGTTCTCCACGGCGTCTCCAGACTCTGTCACGTCTGTCACGTGCTCAGTGTGAACCTGCTTTCATCTGTGAAGAGCACAGGGCGCCAGTGGCGAATTTGCCAATCTCGGTGTTCTCTGGCAAATGCCAAACGTCCTGCAAGGTGTTGGGTTGTAAGCACAACCCCCACCTGTGGACATCGGGCCCTCATACCACCCTCATGGAGTCTGTTTCTGACCGTTTGAGCAGACACATGCACATTTGTGGTCTGCTGGAGGTCATTTTGGCAGTGCTCCTCCTGCTCCTCCTTGCACAAAGGCGGAGGTAGCGGTCCTGCTGCTGGGTTGTTGCCCTCCTACAGCCTCCTCCACGTCTCCTGGTAGCGCCTCCATGCTCTGGACACTACGCTGACAGACACAGCAAACCTTCTTGCCACAGCTCGCATTGATGTGCCATCCTGGATGAGCTGCACTACCTGAGCCACTTGTGTGGGTTGTAGACTCCGTCTCATGCTACCACTAGAGTGAAAGCACCGCCAGCATTCAAAAGTGACCAAAACATCAGCCAGGAAGCATAGGAACTGAGAAGTGGTCTGTGGTCTCCACCTGCAGAACCACTCCTTTATTGGGGGTGTCTTACTTATTGCCTATAATTTCCACCTGTTGTCTATTCCATTTGCACAACAGCATGTGAAATTTATTGTCAATCAGTGTTGCTTCCTAAGTGGACAGTTTGATTTCACAGAAGTGTGATTGACTTGGAGTTACATTGTGTTGTTTAAGTGTTCCCTTTATTTTTTTTAGCAGTATATTTTCAAAAAGCAAAAACATTGTATTTTCAGCTGTTTGAAGTTGGTGTTCAAAACCTAAATTAAAATATGCAAAAACAAAACTTAAGAGCAGGAAGCATAGAAATAGCGCACAAAGATACACAACATGACCAAAAGTATGTGGACACCTGCTTGTCAAAAATCTCATTCCAATATCATGGGCATTAATATGGAGTTGATCTCCCCTTTGCTGCTATAACAGCCTCCACTCTTCTGGGAAGGCTTTATACTAGATGTTGGAACATTGCTGCAGGGACTTGCATCCATTCAGCCACAAGAGCATTAGTGAGGTCGGGGACTGATGTTGGGCAATCAGGCTTGGCTCGCGGTCGGCGTTCCAATTCATCCCAAAGGTGTTCGATGGGGTTGAGGTCAGGGCTCTGTGCACGCCAGTCAAGTTCTTCCACACCGATCTCGAAAAAACTATTTCTGTATGGACCTCGCTTTGTGCACGGTGGCATAGTCATACTGAAACAGGAAAGGGCCTTCCCCAAACTGTTGACACAAAGTGGAAGCACAGAATCGCCTAGAATGTCATTGTACGCTGTAGCATTAAGATTTCCCTTCACTGGAACTAAGGGGCCTAGCCCGAACCATGAAAAACAGCCCCAGACCATTATTCCTCCTCCACCAAACAGTTGGCCCTATGCATTGGGGAAGGTAGTGTTTTCCTGGCATCCGGCAAATCCATATTCGTCCGTCAAACTGCCAGATGGTGAAGCGTGATTCATCACTCCAGAGAACACGTTTTCACTGCTGCGATGGCGGCGAGCTTTACCCACTCCAGCCGATGCTTGGCATTGCACATGGTGATCTTGGGCTTGTGTGCGGCTGCTTGGCCATGGAAACCCATTTCATGAAGCTCCCAACAAACAGCTGATGTTCCTTCCAGAGGCAGTTTGGAACTTAGTAGTGAGTGTTGCAACCAAGGACAAACGATTTTTACACGCTATGCGCTTCAGCACTTGGTGGTCCTGTTCTCTGAGTTTTTGAGGCCTATCACTTCACGGCTGAGCCATTGTTGCTCCTAGACGTTTCCAATTCACAATAACAGCACCAGGGCAGCTATAGCAGGGCAGAAATTGACTTGTTGGAAAGGTGGTATCCTATGACAGTGCCACATTGAAAGTCACTAAGCTCTTCAGTAAGGCCATTATACTGCCAATGTTTGTCTGTGGAGATTGCATGGTTGTGTACTCAATGTTATACACCTGTCAGCATCGGGTGTGGCTGAAATAGCCAAATCCACTAATTTGAAGGGGCGTCCACATACTTTTGTATACATAGTGTAGAACAGATGTACAGCTTCTTAGACTTGCTTTCAATGAGAATGACAGATCTATAACTCACATTTCTATGTGAATTTAGTCAGGTCGCACAAAAACGTACATATTGCAGCTTTAAAGATCTTGACTATTTGATGCGTTTCCACAAATAACGACTCCTTCTGAACACCTAACAGTGCGTGCCCTGATAAAGTGAGCAAATATGAGCCAAATTGCTGTAGTTCTCAGAAAGGATTTATGTTTCATGTCTTATTATCTTCAGGTCGGATTACTGTGCTCCCCTCCTAGGAAACTCCACGCCACATAAAGCTCAAAGTGTTTCCAGAGGCGCCCACCCTTGCACTTAAGAGCCTCAGCCAGAGGGTTTAGCTAAGGCGTTAGCCGTGCCACTACAGTGGCTGGGGTAACAAATCTAAGCCCTCGCTCTCCTTCGCTTGCTTGCCTTAATGGCTCTCCGACTAAAACAAAGCAAAGACAATCAAAGGTCAAGAGTAGGCAGTTTGGTTCTCAGGGACAGGTCTGACGAGTCCTCCACTTGATAAGACCGCAATCTGGAGTGAAGATGCTGGTGAAATGGCAATGCACTCCATCAAGGGAGGATTACATGTAGATGGTGATGGGCTTATGCAGGGTGAGGGCTCTACTTGACTTTGAGGAGAAAGGTTGAGAAGCTGTTGGCTGATTAACCTGTTAGGGTATAGGGGGCAGTATTGAGACTTTTTTGAAAAAAGATGTGCCCATTTTTAAATGCCTCCTACACCTACCCAGTAACTACAATATGCATATACTTATTATATATGGATAGAAAACACCCTAAAGTTTCAAAAACTGTTTGAATGGTGTCTGTGAGTATAACAGAACTCATTTGGCAGGCAAAACCCTGAGACAGATTCTGACAGGAAGTGGATACCTGATGTGTTGAATTGACTTTGAGCCTATGCCATTGAAAAACAAAGGGGGTGAAGTATATTCTGGCACTTCCTATTGCTTCCACAAGATGTCCCCAGCCTTTACAAAGTGTTTTGAGTGTTCTACAGTGAGATCTGACCGAATAAGAGCCATGGAACGTGATGGTCCATCATTCACCCTGGCGCGCGATTTGATGGTGGGTACTCTCATTCCGAAACGTTTTAAAAGAAAACCCAATGGTCCGCCTTGAATTTTATTCATGTTCTGGTTAAAAAAGGCCCTAATGATTTATGCGATACAACGTTTGACATGTTTGAACGAACGGAAATATATTTTTTCCGTTCTTGAAGTGAAGTGAAGTCCGGCTGGCTTAGATCATGCGCTACAACACGGAGGTTTTTCGACATAAATGATGAGCTTTTTTGAACAAAACTACATTCGTTATGGACCTGGGACTCTTTGGAAGTGACATCTGATGAAGAGAATCAAAGGTAATGGATTATTTATATAGTATTTTCGATTTTAGATTCCTCCAACATGGCGGTTAGTCTGTATCGCGATGCGTATTTTTCTGGCGCAGTGCTCAGATTATTGCAAAGTGTGATTTCCCAGTAAGGTTAATTTAAAATCTGACAAATCTGCGTTCAAGAGATGTAAATCTATAATTCTTTGAATGACAATATAATATTTTAGCAATGTTTTCTAATATTAATTAATTATTTTGTCGTCATGACTTGACTGCCGGTATTGGAGGGAAACGATTTCCTGAACATCAACGCCATAGTAAAACACTGTTTTTAGATATAAATATGAACTTGATAGAACTAAAAATGCATGCATTGTCTAACAAAATGTCCTAGGAGTGTCATCTGATGGAGATTGTAAAAGGTTAGTGCATAATTTTAGCTGATTGTATGGTTTTGGTGACGCATGTCTTTGAATCGACAATGCATTGCACACAGCTATTGTCAATGTACTCTCCTAACATAACCTAACTTTATGCTTTCCCCGTAAAACCTTTTTGAAATCGGTAAACGTGGTTAGATTAAGAAGATGTTTATCTTTCAAAGGCTGTAAGTTAGTTGTATGTTTGAGAAATTTGAATTTGTACATTTATTTGGTTTCAAATTTGCCGCTCTTGAAATGCACCTGCTGTTGATAGGGTGCGCCACAGGTGGCACGCTAACGTCCCAGGTAGCCTCAAGAAGTTTTAACATGCACCTCAGAGTCTGGGGAAATATTACAGGTGCAACCCAGCTTGTTTATTGTTGAGTTTAATTAACCAGGATGTGGTTAAAGTTTTAAAGGAGGATGTTGGTCTGTGGAGTCAGATGTCAGCGAAGTACTCCATGCTGTACAACAGTGTTCCCCACCAGTAGAGTCAGCCATGAATCCCACATAGTGTATGAACAAGGACACAAGCGGTAACACACAAGCAGTAGGCTATATAGAGTATTGCAGCAACAGTACCTTACCTTTACAAAAGAAGCCCCCACAATAATAGTAAACAAACAAACATTTGACCAACTGGGGACATTTTGTTGGTCCCCACAAGGTCAAATTCTATTTCTAGGGTTAAGGTTAGAATTAGTGTTAGGGTTAGAATTAGGTTTAGGGTTAGGAGCTAGGGTTAGTCTTAAGGTAAGGGTTAAGGTCATGTTTTTGTGTTGAGGTTAGGGTTGGGTTGGGGTTAAGGTTAGGTTATAGTAAGAGTACGGGTTAGGGTTATGGAAAGTAGGATTTTGAATGGGACTGAATTGTGTGTCCCCACAAGGTTAGCTGTACAAGACTGTGTGTGTGTGTGTGTCACAGAAAATCCCCAGCAATTCTTTGTAATAGGCAGTGGCGACCCATCACACATGGCAGGTGGGGCATTTTTTGGGGGGGAGCTTGCCTGTTATTTTGGCATTAATAATGTAAAATACAATGTAAAAAAATATGTATATATCAATGAGTTAATAAAGCTGCATATAAACATGATCTCTTTTTTGTTTTCTTGAGTAAGGCAGCTCCAAAATGCAGGTGTTTCAGCTCAGTGCTTTCTGTGGTGGGGCAAGCCAGCAGAAAATATGGAGCGTTGCGCTGTGATTGGTTCAGTGTTCTGTCACTCATGGGGAAACTACGTCACCGCGAAGTCTAAGGGGAGATCTCGAGAATTTGAGCCCTTTGGGTGCTGATACATTAGAAGTGGCCATCCAAGAAGGCTCAAGGTCATTGGCCACAGATGTACAGTAGATTTCATTGGACTGATCATGTCAACATCATACTTTCAAATCTTAGCTAGCAGTCATCGTCATGAATCAAGTTGACAATCTACTGGCAAATCCTTTTCAATCCTTGTCATATGAAGATAAATAATGAAAATTAATTATAGATAAAACGTATTGGTGCTCATCGGCCATTGAACATAAACATTAAACAACAAGTTGGAAATCACAAATTCAACAATGAGTGGTTTGGAAGGATGTGAGCACAGCACAACAAGGTGAGTCCAAAAATGTCTTGTATGCTGCTGCATAAATGATGTAATATGCCAAGGAGATATGTATACCAAAGCCAAGAAAGTAATACTACATGTATGTTGTGTAGTAAGATGTTAGTAGCCCATGTGCCTCACCCTAATAATTTGGTCCATTTACCCCTCTGAATTTTGTCTGCTGTTCTGACTTGGTGGTGCACGTGTTAGAAAAATGTTATCATTGAATATTGTAAGAGCTTTCATTGTCTGCTTATATGGCCCCGTTATTTATCCTACGATTCTGACTTGGTGTGCAGGGAGAATACTGTAAGAACAGCCCATGTTCTGAATTCTGTCGCTGTACATTTATTTCAAAAGTGCTGAACAAATAGATATATTGACAACGTCCATCCTAACTCGCTCATTAATGTCTTAATCGAAATTACAGATTGCCTCTTATTCGCTCGTCGTTCCCTTATGCCATAGTTTGTACATCTCAACTGTCAGTAGAAACCACATATGTTTAAACAAGTCAGCCATAGCAGCTATATTTAAAAAAAGGCAGTAAACAAGGATGAATTAACTGTTTCACTGCCAGACAAGGCTCCGCTGATAGCCAGGTGTAGCAGTGGTAAGGTGTTGGGACTGCTGTTGGGACTCTGCTGTTGGGACAGCTTTATTGAGGCCCAAACAGTTTATGGGCGTGGCTTTGCTGGCATGCATAATTATTATACTTTTTTTGTTTGCCACACCAACATTTATATGCTGAAATCGCCACTGGTAATAGGCCTTACATGTTTTCAAAAAGGTGGAGGTAGACCAGCCTGCATTTATCCAGGCAATAAACGCATTTGATTGAAAACAGAAGAGAAAAATGAGTGACAGGGAGAAAGGGAGAGAGAAAGAGGTAGATAGAGGTAGACAGAGTAGACGACAGAGCTGTGACAATAAACAGAAAATTATCGGCACCGACCATACCGATCACCTATCACTGAGGGCTGCCGACTCACCTACTTTGGAGTCTATGCACCTGGGCAGGGCTAGATTGACTCCGGCTGAGTGCTTACGCCGACTTCACACCCAGAGCTGCCTATATTGTGGAGCTACGGGACATTTTGAAGCTATCTGCCCATTAAAAACCCAGGCTCATCAAGATGGGGTGAGAACTCTGGTGGGCCATACGGATAACTTTTCTTCTCCCCTTAACCACACCCCTTACCATGCCATCCTGCTGTGGGGGAACCAGTCGAAATCTCACCGGGTACTCATTGACTCTGGGGCCGATGAGAGTATTTTGGACTCTACCCTGGCGTTTTTGGACTCTACCCCAGCCCCTCTCCATTTCCATGGATGTTAGAGCGCTGAATGGATGCTCTATATGCCGGGTCACCCACAATACCACCTCCATCAACCTACGTGTGTCAGGGAACCACAGCGAGACGATCCAATTCCTGCTCCTCAGGTTCCCATGGTATTGGCATTCTCTTGGCTCAAGAGACACAATACCCTAATTGTCTGCTGGTGCCATCATGGGCTGGAGCCCTATCTGTCAGCGCAGCCTGCCTAGGGACATCTTCCTGGGATCTCGGATGTTGCCCCGGACCTCTCCGCCATTCCCGTGGAATACAAGGACCTCCGGAAGGTGTTCAGTAAGGCCCGGGCCACTTCGCTTCCGCCACACCGACCCTATGACTGTGGGATCGACCTTCTCCCAGGCACCACTCCACCCTGGGGACGACTGTACTCTCTGTCGGGTCTGGAGACCAAGGCTATGGAGACCTACATTGAGGACTCCCTACCTGCAGGGTTTATCTGTCCTTCTGCCTCCCCCGCCGGCACAGGGTTCTTCTTTGTGGAGAAGAAGGACAAAACCCTCCGCCCGTGCATCGACTACCGGGACCTCTTCGACATCACGGTGAAGAACCGCAACCTGCTATCACTCATCTCCTCGGCCTTCAAGCCGCTCCAGGGGGCTACCGTGTTCTCCAAGCTGGACCTACGGAATGCCTACCACCTGGTGCGGATACGGGAAGGGGATGAGTGGAAGACTACCTTCAACACGGCCAGCAGTCACTACGAGTATCTGGTCATGCCATTTAGCTCTGGTCAATGATGTTCTCCGCGACATGTTGAACCAGTTCATCTTCATCTACCTCAACGACATCCTCGTTTTCTCCCGCTCCGTCCAAGAACAGGTGCTCCACTTCTGACAGGTTCTCCAATGCCTCCTGGAGAACCAGCTTGTTGTGAAAGCAGAGAAATGCGAATTCCATCGCTCCACCATCCCCATCCTGGGTTACATCATCGCTACAGGGAGTGTACAGATGGATCCCGAGAAGGTGATATCGGGAGTGGATTGAGCCCAGCCTACATCCAGAGTGCAACTGCAATGTTTCCAGGGATTTACCAACTTCTATCTCTGCTTTATCCAGGGTTACAGCACCCTGGCTTCCCCCCTGTCTGCACTCACCTCTCCCAAGGTTCCGTTCACGTGGTCCCTAGCTGCTCACCGGGCGTTCTGGGATCTCAAACACTGTTTCACCACAGCTCCCATCTTGATTCATCCTGACCAGTCCCGCCAGTTCGTGGTGGAGGCCAATGCTTCGGATGTCGGAGTGGGGGCTGTCCTGTCTAAGCGTTCTGCCCTGGAACTCAAGTTACATCCCTGCACCTTCTTCTCCAACCGCCTCAACGCCATGGAGAGAGGAACTACGATGTGGGGAATGGTGAGCTTCTCACGGTGAAGATGGAGTTGGAGGAGTGGAGGCACTGGCTGGAGTGGGCAGAACATCAGTTCATTGTTTGGACAGACCACAAGAACCTGGAATATCTCCACACCGCCAACCGTCTCAACTCCAGGCAAGCTAGGTGGGCCCTGCTTTTCACCCGTTCAACTTCTCCCTCTCATACCAACCAGGATCTAAGAATGTCAAGCCGGATGCACTGTCACAACGCTATAGCCCCACGGCTACACCCCCGGAAGCCGAGACCATCCTTCTCACCTCGTGCCTGGCGACAGAACTCAGCTGGGAAATAGAGAAGCATGTTCGTGAGGCGCAGCGTCCCCAGCCGAACCCCGGGGGGTGGACCAAATAACCGGATGTTTGTTCCTGACTCTGTCCGCTCCTCGGTTCTGGAGTGGGCCCACTCCCCCAAGCTTGCCTGCCACCCGGGCTCCCGCCGGACCCTGGCCTTTGTGCGACAACGTTTTTGGTGGCCTACCATGGTTCCTGAACTCTCCGCGCTTGTCGCCGCATGCACAATCTGTGCACAGAACAAGACTCCCCGGCAAGACAATACTCCCCGGCAAGCTCCGGCTGGTCTCCTCCAACCTCTGCCTGTTCCTCACCGTCCCTGGTCTCACATATCCTGGACTTTGTCACGGGTCTCCCCCCATCTGATGGCAACACCACCATCCTGACAGTAGTGGACCGGTTTTCCAAAGCCGCCCACTTCATTCCTCTCCCCAAGCTACCCTCTACCAAAGAGACGGCCCAGCTCATGGTGCAGCACGTCTTCCAGATCCATGGACTCCCAGTGGACATGGTCTCCGACTGGGGTCCTCAGTTCTCGTCCAGGTTCTGGAAGGCGTTCTGCACACTCATTGGGTCATCAGCCAGCCTGTCCTCCGGGTTCCACCCCCAGTCCAATGGCCAGTCGGAGCGAGCCAACCAAGACCTGGAGACGACTCTTCACTGCCTCGTCTCCGCCAACCCCACCACCTGAAGCCAGCAACTAGTGTGGGTCGAATATGCCCGCAACACCCTTTCTTGCTCTGCCACGGGTCTCTCGGCCTTTGAGTGTTCCCTGGGTTATCAGCCCCCGCACTTCCCGGAGCAAGAGGTCGGCATACCCTTGGCCAAGTAGTTTGTCCGCCACTGTCGTCGTACCTGGAAGAGAGCCCGGTCGGCTCTCCTCAAGACCGCCTCCAGGTATCGACGACAAGCGGACCGCTACCCCTCTTAGCCCCTCTGCTGTTTGTCTTCTGTTATCCCGTACCCTCCATATACATCCCACTTTTCATGTGTCTAGGATCAAAACCCATGTCTCACAGCCCTTTGTCTCCCATGTGCTTGTCTCCACCCACCTCCAGGTGTTACCCATCTTCCCCATTATACCCTGTCTATTTATACCTGTGTTCTCTGTTTGTCTGTTGCCAGTTCGTCTTGTCTTGTCAGGTCTTACCAGCGTGTTTTCCCGTCTCCCTGCTTTCTCTGACCATTCTGCCTGCCCTAACCCCAAACCTGCCTGCCATTCTGCACCTGCCTGACTCTGACCCGTTTACGAACCTCTGCCTGTCCTGACCCCAAGCATGCCTGCTGTTCGGTACCTTTATGAGACTGCCCAGGATTACGGACCTCTGCCTGCTTATGACTTGTCTCTTGCCTGCCCCTGTTTGGGTCAATAAACATCTATGACTCTAGCTGTCTGCATCTGGGTCTTATCCTGAGTTCTGATAGATAGAAAGTTTGGAGCTCAAGGATATAAAGTATGCAACGTAGCAAAAGATAACCAGTCCATCTGGTATGCATAATAATACAGTCCACATTCAGAGATAACTAGAATTTGTTTCATTTTGGAGTATACTCTAAACTAATTTTGTACCAAAGACATCTTGAATCAGTTTTGTTTTATGTTTTTCTGCCGTGCGTAATATGCGTTGTATTGTAGGCTATGTATTGTATAACTGCACAATCATTATTTTATTATTATTTTATTTATTTATTTCTGTCTTGGGCTCATATAAAGACCTATGTATATGCATAAGCTCTAATATACTTTTGGCTGTTTTTTATTAGGATAATCATCACCTTAGAAAACACTGTCCACTTTGTTGTGTTAGACTTTGAAACAACATCCCCAACGACCATATCTTCCACTCGGTTTCAACCTGTTGTTGAACTTCTTTCTTCAAATTTATCATCACAGTGAGGTGAGTTTTAAAAGCATGACATGATACTGTTTTGAAGATGTGTTTGATATGATTTTTGATTTAATTTGCATTGATGTCAGTGTGGTTAGAGGGACAATAGAGCGCTGAGTACCAGGCCATTAGCGACCTGATGGTTATTATCAAGTTGGGTACCACCAACACATGTCTAGAGTGCATAAGGAGATTACCGTGACTCAACGGTCACATGGAATTTTACGGTGTGGAGGTAACACGGTCACTGCAAAAGCCCTAATCCCTGCAGCATTGTGCCAACTGTTCCTCAGAAACTCAAAAAGCTCTATCAATTAACATTAACGAGGTAGCAACAACAGGTCTGTGACGCCAACCTGTTAACCCTGGACTCCTTCCTTCCTCCCTGTGTGTCTGTGGAAGGCATGGATTAACTTTTGGCTTCAACAGGGCTGGCGATGCCGAGATAGAATCTTCTGCTGGTTGCTCTAGGTCAATATGAGCTGAACCCAGAAGAGTGGAGGCTGTCATGGACATGACAGAACCGGCTGAGTAGCCCTCAGGCATGGCCTCAGGGTACTGGAAAGCCCAGTAAAGCTCAGCAGCGCACAGTGCTCTGAGGTCCGGCCCCTGCTGGGACCTGGCCTTGGCTCTCTGTGGGTGGATCCATAGAGGGGCAATTTACCATCTGAGGATCGCATGGATCGATGCACTTTTAAATGTCATTACAAATTAGACAATGGTGATCAATGTCAGCAATATCACAAGTCATTTGACATGGGGGATCTCGGGGTTGCACTGTGGTATGTCAGGCATGCTGAGCAATGAGGTGTTGGTTCAAAGCAGTGAACTTTGTGGAATTTGATGATCAGCCCCTTCATTATGCAATAATCTATTACATTTCACAACTGGAATGAAAATATGTTGTACAATCCAAGTCAAACATATTTGACAAAGTGCTCTGTAGTTTGAATGAACCCATGCCTAACCCCAATTTGCCCAAGCTTCTTTGGTTTAGAAGGGAAGTGAAGGCTTATGATGACCTTTCAAGGGGCATGCTATCTGGCACTGTACTTCTGTCTGTGCTCTTTGTCTCCCCCCCTTCACAAGTCATCTCAGCATGTCAAGTGAGTCATGACAATAACCTTTTCCTCACCCCACTTTTCCAAAGTTGCAAGCTCAAGCACACTAAAACAGACATAAACACACACACACACACACAACAAACACTTACAACACACACACACACACATTCTCATAACACCGGCTGCACACAAAAAATGAAAAAACAGGGAGGAGAGAAAAGAGGGGAGAGAGAGCATTACAGATCTCATCCACATTTGGCATTCAAATCCTCCTGCTCTGCCGGCTGCATGCGTGATCAAGCAGCGCACAGAAGATTGGGCCACTCTCTTCCCCTTCACTCCTGCACCACGTTTGAAAGGCTTCATTAAAGCGCAGGGTTAGAGATATCAGAGGCAATTTTCCATGGGCTTTCTCAGGAAAGAGGATTTCATTGTTAAAAAAAATACCCGTCAGCCCCCTAGATGAGATATATATATAATACTGTGTGCTATAATCTAAGCGATGGGCCAGGGCTAATAGGAGGCTGACCTGCAATCGAGCTTATTGAGAGGACTGCAAATAGGGAGGGAGACAGAGGTGGAGAGAGAGAGAGAAAGAAAGAGAGGAAGAAAGAGATGGAGGGAGAGAAGAATAAAGAGATGGAGGGAGAAAGGGGAGAGAGATGGAAGGAGGTAAAGAGAGAGAACAAGCATTGTCTGTCATTTTCTGACAATGAAATGTCTCCTGTAATTGTTCCTGCAGTGATAAATGGCGTCCTGTGGTTTGGGTCTCCTTGTCCTTGGGAGGCAAAGCAATGGGGAAAGGGTGAGGAGAGGGAGTGGCGCTCTCTCCTGGATGCATTGACGTGGAAGTGTTAAACTCTGAGTGCACTTTGTAGTCATAGATTGTAAGTCCATGCTGTCTTTGTGAGATGAAGAAAGTGTGTCCGTGTGTGTCTGATTGTGTCTGATTGTGTGTGTGTGTGTGTGTGTGTGTGTGTGTGTGTGTGTGTGTGTGTGTGTGTGTGTGTGTGTGCGCGCGCGCAAAGCAGCATTCTAGGGGAGTGAACCAGCTGGCACTGTGGAGAGCGTTCCATCCCTCGGGGGGCGTGACAGAGTAAAAATAAATCATGAGAACACCGAAATATTCCCTTGACAGAGGAGCACTCAGAGCGCTCTGTACCCCAGAGACTTTTCCAGAGCCCTTGACTGGGGAGGCAGTTCTGCCAATGCCATGCCATCTTCAGCAAACAGCTTTCAAAGGCCTAATCGGCTACTAAAAGCCCCGGCTATGCGTGGTAGGTGCAGGTTCATCAGGAAGGCCCCATGACAGGCCAAACCAAAGGGAGTCTGGATTCCATTGATAGGCATTGGGCTAATTAGGTTGTGCCAAGTAGCGATGGGTTGGAATGTACAGAGAAGTTTAGTTTGAGCGCAGCGAAGGAAACTGCAAGGTCAGCAGAAAGCATAAGATGAGGTATTGGGGATATGCACAGACCTTCATATGAATAACATTACTCACATGCAGCCATATTGTAAATACAGCAAAGGAAAAGCTTGAATAGGATGATACTGTTGCTAGAAAGACATGCTGAGCTAAGAGAGAGGCTTTGGTAGATGGGGAGGACACTGTAGCCTAAATGCTCAAAGGGAGACTGCAGAGCTTTATTTATATACAAAGACGAATCATGGGCAGTCATTCGAAAATGCAGTATGGCAATGACAACTGCAGCGTGCACTATCCCAGCTGCCATCCAGGCTCCAGGGTGAAGTGGCGCGTGTAATGCAGTCACTCCATGCACTATCTTTGGTCCCTCGTGGCCTTGGCGAGAGCCAGCCATGCCAATGAGACAGAGGCCTTGCTTCAAAGAAAAAGGTTACCCTCATTATACAGATTAAACCTGTAAATGCCCTGTCATTGGGGTAATCGATGTGCCACTTCATTGCCGTGACTTATTGATTTATGCGTCTAGGTGGGGGTGTCCACAGTGCATCGCTAAACTGTTGCTGGGCTTTAGAATCTAGGCCACCTGCGACTAAAGCCCACTCACCCAAAAATATAGCCTTATTAAGTAGCCTATCCTTCTAATATTTTAAGTCAAAGACAGGTGATGTGTTTCATTAGCATATCAGCTTTGATTGAATAACAATCTCGAGGCTAGGCCTTCACAACTGATTGTCGACTTCAACACGTGGAGAAGGAACACAACAGAGAGAGAATTAAAGCTAATCTAAAACCATGTTGTTTTTTTCTTCTAATTAGGCTAAATTGAAATTGCAGAACAAGGTATCATTTAGATGCAATTAGCCTACAAAAAATCGTTACACAATGATGTACAAACTTACTTTGCACACTAATAGATTGATTTCTCTATTCAATTCTGATCTGCAATTTAGATCAGCCATTCAGTACTGCCGTTTCCAGAAACGTCTCATGACTAAAACAGCCAGCTTACTTCAGCTCTTTTCACAGCCGCATGTCCTTGACGGAGTCCACAGAATTGCTATTGAACATTTTCAAGTGGAGTGAGTCAAAACCAATTCAAGTGGAGTGAGCAGAGGATAAGACAAAAACATTCATTTGATCTCAGTTTGTTCTCAATTAATGAATAGTAGCAGGGAGAAAGGATGACTTGTTGGGTGCTCGATTGACATACACAAGACCTGGTCAATCTTATTATGAGCTTCAAGAAAACGTCAGTGACTCCATTTGAGAAAGTGAAAAGCGATGAATTTGGCTCTTTTGAAAGGAGACCCTTGGCTTGGGAGGAAGAAAGGCAGAGCAGCTGTGTGCTTTTACATGGAGCCTGCCTCTATTAAGCCTAACATCGCACCGAAACACGACTACAAAGGCTGGCAATTTGTGATCTATTTACAAAATTAGGTTCCCCTTTTTAGATTCAAAGCCATGCTGATCTTACCGCCCCACTTCAGAGCTATGCATCTCCTGTTTCACTTCTGCAGGGGTAGGTATCAGATGCGCCTTTGGATTGAGAAATAATTGGTTCCGGTAAGGGGTGAGCCGTGTTTGAGCAGTAGACGGGTGTTTGAGCGGAAGAGTTGTGCTGCTGTGTTTGTGTGCTTTTCATGCCACACAGCAGCCGTTAACCATGGGCTGTGTGTCATGTAGCTAAAGGAAGCTAAGAGAGTCGTCTGAGGCTTATTAGTTGCCAAACTGGACTGTGGTCCAAAGCTGCTCGCAGGGATGGAAATGTACTTTTTGGTCCACCAGTCAAGCCACTGTGGCAGAATGATGAAAACATCTACCAGCCACTGAGATTTTTTTGACCAAATATTTTTTTCTCCCATTATTACACAAAAAAATCTGAAATAAAGGATGAGCTTGCTTTGTAATGTTTCTAAAACAAGAAATGTATTACTATTTGAAATGTTGCAGGATGAAATCTCTTGAGATGCACCATATTTTTTCTAATAACTAAGAAAAAGTACTGCTACAACTACTAATACAACTAGTGCCTTCAGAAAGTATTCACACCCTTTGACTTTTTCCACAAAATACTCTGTCAAAGTGGAAGAATTCTAACATTTGTTTTTATTAATAAAACAAATGTTAGACTAATATACACTAATACTTGATTAGATAAATAATCAACCCCATGAGTCATGTTAGATTCACCTTTGGCAGCAATTAGAGCTGTGAGTCTTTCTGGGTAAGTCTCTAAGAGCTTTGCACACCTGGAATATACATTATTTGCCCATTATTCTTTTAAAAAGTATTCAAGCTCTGTCAAGATGGTTGGTGATCATTGCAAGACAGACATTTTCAAGTCTTGCCATAGATTTTCAAGCCTATTTAAGTAAAAAATGTAACATTCAATGTTGTCTAGATTAGCAGCTCCAGTGTAGATTTGGCCTTGTGTTTTAGGTTATTGCCCTGCTGAAAGATGAATTAATCTCCCAGTGTCTGTTGGAAAGCAGACTGAACCAGGTATTCCTCTAGGATTTTCCTGTGCTTAGCTCTATTCCGTTTCTTTATATCTTAAAAACTCCCTAGTCCTCGCCGATGACAAGCATACCCATAACATGATGCAGCAACCACCATTCATGAAAATATGAAGAGTGGTACTCAGTGATGTGTTGGAGTTAAACATTTATTTATTTATTTAACCTTTATTTAACTAGGCAAGTCAGTTAAGAACAAATTCTTATTTACAAGGATGGCCTACCGGGGAACAGTGGGTTAACTGCCTTGTTCAGGGGCAGAACGACAGATTTTTACCTTGTCAGCTCGGGGATTCAATCCAGCAACCTTTTGGTTACTGGCCCAACGCTCTACCCACTAGGCTACCTGCCCCAAAAGGTTACATTTCTCAGTATTACTTTAGTGCCTTGTTGCAAACAGGATGCATGTTTTGGAATTCTTGTATTCTGTACAGACTTCATTCTTTTATCTCTGTTATTTATGTTAGTATTGTTGAGTAATTACAATGTTGTTGATCCATCCTCAGTTATCTCCTATCACAGCCATTAATATATATAGGGAAATGTAACTTCATACATTTCAAATAAATTGGTACCAATGACAACCAATTTAGTGATTCATAAACTGAGCAATGATGTGTCTTATAATGGCATCCAAGAATGAATCTGCATTTTGTTATATAAATTACATATAATTCACAAAGTAAGGTCTTAGTTGTGTTTTGATAGATGATATCACCATAGTATAGGATAGGATGCAGCAGTTGAGTAACTAAGGTCTTTCTAATGGATACAGTAAAACAATTCTTAATCTGTAACCCAAGCTTATAGTTATTTGTTTTTCCAAAATAATCAATATATTTTACAAAAGATCATTCAGAATCCATCCTCAAACCCAGATACTTCAAACAACAACACTTTCAAGCATTGTTCCATCACTTGCATTCATTTTGAAATTGCCAACTGTGGAGTTTGTTCTTTGCCGTGTACCAAACAGCATGATATACAGTGCATTCGGAAAATCTATGATCTCTGATCTATTCAGACCCCTTCCCTTATTATAAAATGGATTAAATAAATACAAATCAATCTACACACAATATCCCATAACAACAAAGTGAAAAAAGGTTTTTAGAAATGTTTGCAAATGTATAAAAAATATATAAACAGATATAACTTACTTACTTAAGTATTCAGACCCTTTGCTATGAGACTCAAAATTGAGCTCAGGTGCATCCTATTTCCATTGATCATCCTGAGATGTTTCTACAACTTGCTTGGAATCCACCTGTGGTAAATTCAATTGATTGGACATGATTTGGTCTCACAGTTGACAGTGCACGTCAGAGCAAAAACCAAGCCATGAGGTCAAAGGAATGGTCCGTAAAATTCCGAGACAGAATTGTGTCGCGGCACAGATCTGGGGAAGGGTACCAAAAAATGTTTGCAGCATTGAAGGTCCCCAAGAACACAGTGGCCTCCATCATTCTTAAATGGAAGAAGTTTGGAACCACCAAGACTCTTCCTAGAGCTGGCTGCCCAGCCAAACTGAGCAATCGGGAGAGAAGGGCCTTAGTCAGGGAGGTGACCAAGAACCCAATAGTCACTCTGACAGAGCTCTAGTTCCACTGTGGACATGGAAGAACCTTCCAGAAGGACAACCATCTCTGCAGCACTCCACCAATCAGGCCTTTATGGTAGAGTGGCCAAACGGAAGCCACTCCTCAGCAAAAAGCACATGACAGCCTGCTTGGAGTTTGCCAAAAGGCACCTAAAGGACTCTAAGACCATGAGAAACAAGATTCTCTGGTCTGACGAAACCATGATTGAACTATTTGGCCTGAATGCCAAACGTCACGTCTGTTTTTCAGCGGCAGGGACTGGGAGACTAGTCAGGATTGAAGGAAAGATGAACGGAGCAAAGTACAGAGAGATCCTTGATGAAAATCTGCTCCAGAGCACTAAGAACCATCAGACTGGGATAAAGGTTCACCTTCCAACAGGATAACAACCTTAGGCACACAGCCAAGACAATGCCTGAGTGGCTTCAGGACAAGTCTCTGAATGCCCTTGAGTGGCCCAGCCAGAGCCCAGACTTGAAGCAGATCGAACATCTCTGAAAAGACCTGAAAATAGCTGTGCAGCGACACTTCCCATCCAACCTGACAGACCTTGAGAGGATCTGCAGAGAAGAATGGTAGAAATCCCCAAATACAGGTGTGCCAAGCTTGTAGCGTCATACCCAAGAAGACTCGAGGCTGTAATCGCTGCCAAGGTGCTTCAACAAAGTACTGAGTAAAGGGTCTGAATACAAATGCAAATGTGATATTTCAGTTTTTTATTTTTAATACATTGCAGAAATTGCTAAAAACCTGTTTTTGCTTTGTCATTATGGGATACTGTGTGTAGATTTATGAGTGAAAAAAACTAATTGAATACATTTTTCAATAAGGCTGTAACGTAACATAATGTGGAAAAAGTCGAGGGGTCTGAATACTTTCCAAATGCACTGTAGGTTTTTGTTCGATTTAAAACCACATTATATGCTAGAAACTTGTAAAGTGTTAAAATCTTGTAGAGTTGCTTTTATCTGCAAAATATTTGTACCTGATCTATAGAGCACAGTATCATCAGTTTATAACTGAATACATGTGTATTCTGACAAATTAGAGGAAATTAATTTATGAATATAGAGAAAAGAGGGAGAGGGGGCAATAGTGAGCCTTGACGTACTCCTCTACTGACTCCAAGAAGTTGTGATTTGTGTCCTTCTATTGCTAAGATATGCATGGAACCAGTTCAGTGATCTGTTAGTGAAACCAATGTTTTCAAGTTTTCCTTGTAAAATAGAATGATCAACTAAATTGAATGCTTTTGATAAATCAGTAAAGATGGCACCAGTTAGTTTGCCTTGGTGAGATACATTTTGCTATTGAACAGATTACTGCTATAGGTCTATAGTTATTTGGGTCTAAGGAGTTTCCACCTTTATGAAGATGCGTCACTCGGGCACATTTCCATACAAAAGGTATTTCACCAATTGTTAAAGACAAGATAACTAAAGCACCTTCTCTGTTGATGTGGACATGTTCATAGAGTTGGTAATGACGAATGTCCTTGTGATGGGCTACACTACATGACCAAAAGTATATGGACACCTGCTCGTCGAGTATCTCATTCCAAAATCATGGGCATTAATATGGAGTTGGTCCCCCCTTTGCTGCTATAACAGTCTCCACTCTTCTGGGAAGGCTTTCCACTAAATGTTGGAACATTGTAGCGGGGACTTGCTTCTATTCAGCCACAAGTGCATTAGTGAGGTCGGGCACTGATGTTGGGCGATTAGGCTTGGCTCTCAGTCAGCGTTCCAATTCATCCCAGTCAAGTTCTTCCACACCAATCTCAACAAACCATTTCTGTATGGACCTCACTTTGTGCACGGGGACATTGTTATGCTGTAACAGGAAAGGGCCTTCCCCAAATTGTTGCTACAAAGTTGGAAGCACAGAATCGTCTAGAATATAATTGTATGCTGTAGCCTTAAGATTTCCCTTCACTGGAACTAAGGGGCCAAGCCCGAACCATGAAAAACAGCCCGAGACCATTATTCCTCCTCCACCAAACTTTACAGTTGGGGCAGGTAGTGTTCTCCTGGCATCTGACAAACCCATATTTGTCTGTCTAAGTGCAAGATGGTGAAGCGTGATTCATCACTCCAGAGTACGCGTTTCCACTGCTCCAGAGTCCAATGGCGGCAAGCTTTACACCACTCCAGCCAACGCTTGGCATTGCGCATGGTGAGCTTAAGCTGGTTGGAAAGGTGGCATCCATTTTATACACCAGTCAGCAACAGGTGTGGCTGAAATAGCCAAATCCACTAATTTGAAGGGGTGTCCACATACTTTTATATCTATCTAGTGTATGTGCACATTCTGAATCAGAGCACACGAGACATTTCAACATTTATCCAATCGATGACTCTCTGATGTATATCTGTTCTGAGCAGAAGGGTGGAAACAATGAACTTAGCTTGGGGTAGGCCTGTATGACTTGTTATAGCCACCTGCTTCAGAGCCTTGGCTACATCCCCCTGTCTGTGCTTAGATAATTTGTCCCTGTGTGGGTCGGTGCTCTCAGTCTCTGCTCTGCCAGGAATCCAAGGGCAGACTGCATAGTTGGGCACCAGATCTTCCTCGCTCTTCTCCTTGTCAACAGCCGTCTACTATTAAGGTATTTTCCGTTGGAGTCACACAGGATGACAATGTTGTCCTCCGTCTGCTGCTCGGCCTGTGTGCTGCTGTTATGGGTGGTGTCTGGACATTTACTCTCTGAATTTACGAACGGACAATCTGACAACGCTCTGAATTTACAAACGTCCAGATCACACTCTGAGCGCACTCTGTCACTGCAGAGTGAATTTATGAACAGACCCCAAATGTGTACGCACAGCAGTGTTCTAGAATATTGACCGGCTTTCATACATTTTTCGAATTCTCAGCGCAGCTCAAGCAATTTCTCCAACTGTCAACACATTCAAATTAATAGAGGATGCGTACCAAGAGACGCGTTGGTTGGGAATTGTGGGAAGGTGCGCGTTCGAGCGTCTGTGGACTATGATTTACACTTAACAAGTAATGTGGCATATTGCTCAATTCCATTACATTTTTGTGAGTGAAGTCTTTTAACCAGTGTATGTTAAAATAAAAAATGTAGATACAATAGTAAAAAGTAAAACAGATCAACGGTTGTTCAACTTAACATCAAGAATCAACAAAGTGCCTGCCCTGCCACAAAATGCTGGGTGATAAGGCTTATTTACTATTATAAGTTCAACGCTGATATTTATAAATTGATATTTAGGAGCACAATTGTTTTTTATGATAAGAAATGATTGTTCAATGCTCAATCGATCACAATTTATCCCAAGATATTTCAGTCATTAGGTGAGACAAACATATTCAGCTGCCCCTTTAAGGTGCTGGCCATTACCATGGTAATGGCACTCGTGTCTGTCAGAGATGATTAGCTCTGTGTCTGTGCTACCAGCAGACAGTTGCAGCAAACTAATATTAAAAAACAACCTAGTGTGCAGTGGTGTAAAGTACTTTTAAGTAAACACTTGGGGTATCTGTACTTTACTATTTATATTTTTGATTACTTTTACTTCCCTACATTCCTAAAGAAAATGATGTACATTTTCATATAACCATACATTTTTCCTGACACCCAAAAGTACTCGTTACATTTTTAATGCTTAGCAGGACAGGAAAATGGTCTAATTCACACACTTATCAAGAGAACATCCCTGGTCATCCCTACTGCCTCTGATCTGGCGGACTCACTAAACACAAATACTTAGTTTGTAAATGATGTCTGAGTGTCGGAATGTGTCCATAAATAAATAAAAAACAAGAAAATGGTGCTGTCTGGTTTGCTTAATATAAGGAACTTGATTTATACTTTTACTTTTGATACATACGTTAATTTGAGAAATTACATTTACTTTTGATACTTAAGTATAAGTAAAACCAAATTATTTTAGACTTTTACTCAAGTAGGATTTTACTGGGTGACTTTCACATTTACTTGAGTAATTTTATATTAAGTAGGGCATTTGGGTAATTTTTCCACCACTGCTAGCGTGTGAACTAAACGATGTAACTATAAAAGAAACAAGAGAGAAAAGTCACACTTTAGTAGCTTTTCAGGTGAATTAGAACAACTTCTACATTTGGGCTTTGGATTGAAAATAAAAATGTTCCCGGATGTGTGTGACCACCTGCCAACGTGGCTGGTGAAATAGACATTCTTATGCGCCAATGCCAAAATCTACCGCATTTGGCGGGTGTTAACTTCCCACCCTGGTTGCTTGATGTGCACAATGTAAATTAGTGTAATGTAATGTCAATGTATTACCTGTCACGCCCTGACCTGAGAGAGCCTTTTTATGTCTCTATTTAGGTTTGGTCAGGGTGTGATTTGGGTGGGCATTCTATGTCCTTTTTTCTATGTTTTGTATTTCTTTGTTTTGGCCTGGTATGGCTCTCAATCAGGGACAGCTGTACAGCGTTGTTGCTGATTGGGAGCCATACTTAGGCAGCCTGTTTTCCTTTGGGGTTTTGTGGGTAGTTGTTTTCTGTCTTGTGTGTTCACCTGGCAGAACTGTTGGCTTTCGTTTTCTTGTTTTATTTAAAGTGTTTCATTATAATAAATTATGACCACTTACCACGCTGCATCTTGGTACCCTCTTTCAGATGATCGTTACATTACCTGATATTCTAAAACAGGATAGCGGATGTCTAGTTAAAACATGAGTCCTGACAATACCACAGTAAGCGTCACAGCACCCCAAAACTTGCAATGAATAGCCGCCAAACCTGCAATGAAGAATTTGGTTAGGAGAAGATGATGAGGTATGAGCCTCTCTGTCACCTCAATGGCGAAGGAGCTGCAGTAGCTGGAGGTTAGAGCATAGCCCAAAAATGTCAGGAATTCAGTTGCTGCACGCTATATTTCAACATGCGTTCCGACGCCCAAAAGGCACTACTCCATTCCCCATGGCAGGGATCTGCTAATAAATATCAGAAGCTCCACGTTGTTGTAAAATACGTCACTTGTAAATACTGAACATTTGAAGTGTGGAAGCAAGGTCATATGGAATTTGCCAGGTGGGTGCGAGACGGGCCCTTACAGTGAGCTATAAGGTGATATTAAAGCCGTCATCCCTTTTTCCCTCTGGTTATGGATGGAAACAGATGCCTGGGAAATTGCTCTCTGTCTGACAAATGGTAGGATGGCATCTCTCCACGAGCTGACCACTAGGCTGTTCCTGAAGAGATGGTAACAAACCGTCTCCCACTGCTCCAATTACAGAGCACAACATCTCACGGAGGGACTGCAGTTACCTCCGTAGAGGGAAAAAAACACAAGGCAAGGATATGTGATAGGTTCAGGGTTAATAAGACCTACCCTTTACCAATCAACTGTCATCACGAATTTGCCACTTCCCCAAAGTGAGAGCTTATCAGGCAGGTTATGAACGCAGTTAGGATGTTGCTGCATAATTCCGACAATGGCCTACAATTACCGGGGCCTTCGTTTAGACATTTGGCAGAGAGCTGTAAAATATTCTGCTTAAGTGTCGGAGAATGGAGTAGCGAAGGATTTTCCGTCCACTTAGGGAGGTGATATACTTTGGCCCTGCAGTCAATGGCTTGCTCGCTACCACCACTATCAACTCAAGTAGTCCTTGGGGAAATGGGTAAAGTAAAAAAATATATAAAAAGCCAATAAAAGGAAGGGTCCTTTGTTAGATTTAAATGCCGCGCTGTGTTCTTCTGACAGGCTGGCGATAATTCATCACGGCAGCCATTACGGTTATTAGAAAACTCACTCAGGAAGACGAATGGTGGCCGAGCTGGCCGTTGGTCTTCCGTCAGAGCTGACAGGAGAGACTCTGCACTCTCGGCTATTGACATTTTCACACGCAACGCCGCTCTGCCCGCTGCATCACAATTCCACTTCAACTTATTGCAAATAAGCTAAATCATTCCTCCAGAAGATGATTTTTTTTCTTCCAAAGAGGGAGGGGAAACGTTCTGGTACTGTAAGGTACCGGCAGGGACTTCGGAAATAGCAATTTCCTGAGCCGAGCTTTGTTCCAGACTGACAGATTGAAATGAATTCTGTCATAAATAACTTCTATGACAAAGATCCATTAGGAGAGGTCATTAACAGTGTCGAAATGGAGGCCATTTCTTATGTATGATCGAGAGTGTGCAGAAGAAAGAGGGAGGAGGAGGCAGGAGGCTGAGGGTGCACTGTGCTTTTTCAATCAAACCATTTTGCGGCTTAGACGGGGGGTTTTCGTGCTATGAAAAAAAGAATGACTAATGATTTCAGTTGTGTAGCAATTGAAAATGAAAGGTGACATGGCTATCAGTGGAAGGTTTAGCCCCCCTCAATAATTTCCTGTCTAGCAGCATGAAATACCGGGACTGAAATGAAAGTTGAACAAGAAATGATGGTTGGACGCAGCTCTTGAAAGAAATCAATAGCAAGGAATCTAGCCTGAAGAATAACAACTGATGCCATTTTATGAAATAGGTACCCAGTATTTCATGAAATGAAACCCAGGTCTTTTTCAAGTAAGAGGACAAAATTGTACACAGATAAACATGTGGTTTAGGCTAATATCTGGGTATTTCCCCTTGTAAATTGAAAGCAGCCTGGCCTCTGAATTTTAACTGTACACCACAGTGTCACCGTCAACTCAAACGAATTAGCAACACTCTCTTTCTTGAGATTGTATTGAAAAAAAAACACTGCACATGGCAAAGCTGGACATAGATAGTGGGTGGGAAACCATCGACAAAGCGTGTGTGAATAACAAGGACTTACTGCACTGACGTGTAGTACTAAACCAGTGTAAACACTGACATATTTTCCTATCCCTGGGGGAACAAGCATGACTCTCAGCTCAGAGGTGTTGAGTTGCTCTGTGCCGCCATGGTAATTGAATGTCGTGATGGGGAAGGGGAACACCAGGGGTGTGAGGGTGATGTTGATGAGAGAGGCGATTGACAAAAGCTCGCTTTGTCATGTGTTTGTGAGAGAAGTGTACACTGTGGACCTTGTTTCTTGACATTGTGTCAGGGACAAATGACTGAATATATTATGAAATCGCAAAAGTCTAAGAGGCTCAAAATAAATGGAATAGCCTATACTCTAAACCCAGCGTGATTTAAGGTGGCCTCGACATGACCTTGACTTTCTTGCCCTTTGCAAGTTGGATTTATCGGTATGGGGTGTGGATAATAGCTTGGCTATATGCTGGCCTTCATTTCCCAACCTCAAGAATTTATGAAGACAGATCTTGCCGTGTCTGACAGTGTTTACACTGTAGCCGACTGGCTTTTTCAAATAATCCAAAACAACACCATTCCAATTGCCTTTACCTAAGACAAGTCGGGCAAAAATAGAGTGATATTGTAACATTGTGTGCCCTGCAGGGCCTGGTCTATATTGAGGCTAAACGGTGGCTTTGAAAAGGCCAGTGTCCAAGGCAATCTGGGGTTAACTGGATTCCCTGATAGGCCAGATGAGAGAAGGTCCAACCGCACCAGGAGGGCGTCTCCCTCAGTGTGGTCCAGGCACGCTCCATTTAACCTGGCAAGCCCTCCGTATCCCCCTCCACCCCCCCTGTAGCGCCTGGCAGACCTAGACTCCCGTTGCCTTCCCAGGCAGGAATCAGCCAGTCACTCTCCCTCATTAGGGTAATTGAGACAGGCCCTACCATGACTAAAGAGCCTTGGAATTGCTAGCCGCTCGTGCATCCAAAAGAGCACTTAATCATCTGTTCTTCTTATCTTTTCCCTCTTCTTTGCCATTCCTTTCATTCATTCTCTTTTTTCCCCCTCTCCTCTCAAACCATTGACTTTGTTACAGGAGGTGTCCAGCAGAGCCCGATTTTCTAATTGCCAGTGAGGAATGACATGGGTCATTCAAGTAGTCTAACCAGTGCTGTGGGAGTCTCTGTCGAGGAGGAAGAGTTGTGAATGGGCGACAGCAGAGACACAAATTCTGATCTTTGGATCAGAGGGGAGGAGGGGGAAAAGGAGGGGAAAATCCTCCCTCTCAGCGGTTCCTGCTGTAAGCTGACGAAGACGCCCCGATCGCCGCCAAAGGTTGTCTCGGTGAGGTGAAGCTCAGCTCCAGTCATGTCAGATTTACCAATAGTGCTCGGTCAGGTCCGAGCGATATAAAGGTTAGAGGCGCAGCGGCACCCCCGACGTTCCTCCATAATAAAACCATTTTCATACAAACTCCATTTCAACGATCCCCTCATGCAACCCTCACACAACATTACAATAAACCAGAGCAGTAGCCTGATGTTTCTTTCTTTTTTCTCTGCAGCAGGTACAAGCAGGGTGTTTAATCTGTGCGTCTGCATCATGGGTTTCTACTCTATTCTTTGGCTCCTCTGATTGCCAGGGGGTGTCATGTTCTCTATAGTGCTCATGTGCCACTGGCCCACATGGCACCTTTGTTACTAATGTGGAACAAGCCAATGGCAAGGTGACATACTGACAGCGGCGCGATCCATCTACTGCAAAACGGGAGGGGAGGAGAAGACTCACTAGCGAAGCAAGCCCCCCTCCTTATTCTCGCTATTTCTTCTCCTCTCTATATCTTCTCTCTCTATCTTTCTCTCTGACACTTCTCCCTCTCATTATTGCTAGTTCATCTCTCACTTTTTTCTCAAGCCTTTCTTTTCCCACCACTCTTTTTCTCTTCCTCCCTCATCATCCCTCCAGCCCCCTCCAGCCCCCACCTCCCTCCCTCTATACATTCTTGTCTCTGACAGCCTGGAAACAAGGGAGCGATAAGGAAATGCTGGAGCCATGCAAGGTGTGGTGGTCGAACACCAAAGCAGATTCCTCATTGACACATCTGTCAGTAAACCATTGACATCCCCTATCCTAATGCAGGGGGACTACTGTAGAATCATAACTGCATTAGTGCAATCCTCTCACATACGGCTTGTGTCCCTAGACGGACTAAGACAGATTACTGAGGCGAAGCTGCTAGTGCGCCTCATCAACTCATGTCTCTCAATCACTCATAAAAACAGATGCGCGCGCACACACACACACACACACACACACACACACACACACACACACACACACACACACACACACACACACAACACACACACACCAGTCAACCAAGGTGCACATCCCATCATTCCCACATCCCCTACTGGGGGACCCAAGAGGCTTCTACTAGTCCTCCACTTCCCACCAGAGACAGATAACTCATTCAATTTAATCTCCAGTCCCTTTAAATGCCATTCAATCAGGAGAATGGCCACATGTCCTCCAGGCTGCTACATATGTTGCCCTTTCAAATGACTGCGGTCAGGAAAGGAAAAGACCGCTGAAGCATACAGGAAGTTGTATGTCTTCTAAGCCTTAACGTATACTCCTTTTTAACCCATACTTTACTTTGCGGGTGGTCTAAATTAGGCCTAGGCCTAACTGCATTGATGCTATTCCATTACAATACAATTGCAACGGGGTCTACTCAACACACTGTAAAAAGTAACCAGAAATTTCAGAGGATAATTTGTGTTTTCAATGATCTCAGCTTAGATAACTAAACGAATAAAAGGATGACAATCTCTGTGATAGATACTAGAAGATCTGTTATGCTGCCAAACGTTTTATTGGTTTGTTTTTGTAAAAAGTACATCCAAAAGGGTTTCAGAAAGTTTCCCACAGACTTAGTTAAGCATTAATCACATCTGGGGAACCAAATAAATGATTAACAAAGCTAAGATAGCATCTTCTGCTCACCATATGAGTTCAATGCAGAGGCCTGTACGTCACACAATGACTCACAGAACTTCATCACGGTGACCAAAAATAAATAAATAAATAACTACATCACATTTTATCAGTCATGGCAGCTGTGAAAGGAAACATCAAGACCACGGCGATAATCAAACACTGGTTGTTTAGTCGAAGATTGTGAATTGCTTTAACACCCCACGTTTTCCTCTTTGACATTCAAAGGTAACCAAATGAACTGCCTAGGGACACATACTGAAATTTAAAAAGAGTACATGCAAACCTGAGTTCTACAGAAACACTTCTGAGATTCCTGTTTGCCTCGAGAGTTAGACGTTTTCTGCTTATAGGCCTACATGTAAGCAGCTAGATTGGAAGGAATGGAAGCACAAAGGCGAGGTAAGCAAAGATGTGACATAATGAACAGAACAGAGCGTAAAAGCTCCTTGGGGACCGAGCGTGGGGGGCAGTGGGGAGAAATAGAGAGCCTCTGGGTAACTCGATTTGAATATGAATGCCTCTCTCATGAGCCACAACAAGGGCAGTGACAGGGGCACCTCTATCCGGGGTATGTGTGTTTGTGTGTGTGCTTGCGCACGTTCGTACACGCCCTGAAATGTGTGTGTGTGTGTGTGCACGCTCTGTGCAGCCATCAGCCGCTGCATAATTCCAAGGCACTTTGTACAGTGCATTAATCACAGGGACCCTTGAGCGCTTCTGCGGATCCAAATATGCCGACCTTGAGGTTACAAGAAAGACATTAGGGCTGTCTATCCATTCAAAGTATTGGAGGGAGGGAGAGAAGACGGGGAAGGGAGAGAGGGAGGGGGGAGAAAAAGCTTTCAAGGTAATGAAATTCTGCCATAATTTAAAGGAAATACTTGTGGGGACAGGCCCAGGTCCCCCAAAAAAAGAAAAAAGGAGTCAAAGTAGATTGAATTGGATTTATTTTTCCTTTTTTTCTTTATTTTAAATTAGGCTTAAGTGCGTGTGTGGGGTAGTTTTTCTCTCTCTTTTTTATAACAAAAGCACGATAACAGCATTAACGTCCAGAATGAATCGAATCATTTCCAAACCAATTAACCTTTGACAGAATGGATGAGTGGACAGGAATGAGAGTGGTGCGCGAGGAAGGAGAGAGACAGTGATAGCGCTGGCAGAAGAAAAAGAAGTCTGGCTCGTGGCGTGCGTCCACCTCCCAGGGGTGACTGAGTGAGTGACGGCCAGGGGTCCGGTTAGTGATAAGGAAATGGGATGGGAGGTGGGCGGGTGGGTGGAGGACATAGGGAACAGAGGACCGTAATAGACCCCCCTCCCCTCTTCAGCCCCCATCCCATTTGTCCTGACTGATACCCGGGGAGGTCTGCAGAGTTTAACCCCGCTCATTCCCTTTGCTGGCGAGGAGCTTGCTCGCAGCTGCAACCGGTCCATTTAGTTAATTAAAGGCTCCATTTGGAGCCGGAGCCCGCGAGCAATACGAATGCCAATCAATAGATCTCTGGCTTATTCTGGGAGGGGTGACAGCACCAGGAACAAGATTTGTGGCATTGGCAGACAGGCCCTCCCTATCCTTCCTCTGTCTCTCTCGTCCTGTCCCCCCACTCTCTGTGGGTCTCTCTTTACCCCTCCCTCTCTGTTTCTGTCTGTATGTGGGTACAGAACTCCTCTATTCCCCAATGAGAGAGAAAATGAGAGCGTGTGCTTGCATGCGTATGTGTGCTTGCCTGTGCACACGTGTGTGATTGTGTACAGTATGTTTCACCATCTGCATGGGGGAGCCAGCTGTATGTAGTTGAGGCTGAGCTCACCAGGGTGCAGGGAGAATGAGCTCAGGGATGTGTGTGTGTGGGTCCCATTGGAACACTGCCAACACTACACTAGCATTCCAAAGACCACGACGTACTCCGAGGCTTATTTTCCATGTTCCAGGACCATGTCGAAACATGTCAATATTAGTTTTGGCTTGTTTCTTTAGTGGGGTGGTTGAGGATTGCATTGGCTTGTCACTGCTCAGCCGTACAAACAAACATGTGGGCTTATATGAGCACACAGGGAGAAGACATTGTTGTGGGGATTCAGTACGCTTGAGATTTATAACGCTGTCTCTGAGCAGCATAGCCTCCTCAGCCTTGATATTGTAAACACATCGTTCGTGGCCTGTGTTTGCTTGTTTGCAGACTTTTTTTGTACAGCTTTGAGAGTGCTACTGTATCTTTTTTGACACGCAAAGACCCAAACGGCGTTCCAAAGTATGTATGTCGTGAAGGTAATAGCAGTGCTATTACTGTGTAACTCCGGTAGGGCAACATCTGAAAAATAGCGCATTTGGTAGTGTGTACCGGTGCTCGACCAGTCGGCGAAAGCCAACATCACCCACGACAGAGAACGGTTGATTATCAAGGGCAATGAATTCCATTATCTTGGCTTTAATGGATTTCGCCTTTGAGTTGCCTCGCTGAAATTTTGTTACTCTTTCAAATGATTGCTCGACTTGTCGACTGCTCAATCCACAGAGCAGACATTGTGGGCTAGTTTAGGAATGCTGTGTTGCACTTATAGCGCAAATTTTATGTGGCGTCATTACGTCATGTACCTACGTTATATAGGTATGCATGTACCTACGTTCTCCACACTTTAGGGCTCATTCAAAGCTTCAGCTGCAACCTTTGTGTTTTCGCAAAATATATTTAGCTATTGTCTCATTTCCCATGGAGGGTTATAGTACAGGCACAATAGCCAGTGAGCGTCACGTTGAGTGTACTGTGAAATGCTGAGGGGCGGCTGGCGGTAGTTATCCTGCAGACGAGACCTCGCCGCATGTGTCCGGCCGACGCTCCCCCAGCAGCCTGGCAGCTCGACAGCTGCCATTCCAACTTCACAGCGTGCCGCCGACAGATCTAACCCCTCCAGGGAGGCAGGCAGGGAGGGAGGGAAGCAGGGTGGGAGGCAGGCAGAGAGGGAGGCAGGCAGGGAGGTAAGAAGGGTGAGAGGCAGGTAGGCAGGGAGCGAGGAGTGCAGGCAGAGAGGGAGGCAGGCAGGGAGGGAGGTAAGAAGGGTGAGAGGCAGGTAGGCAGGGAGCGAGGAGTGCAGGCAGAGAGGGAGGCAGGCAGGGAGGGAGGTAAGAAGGGTGAGAGGCAGGTAGGCAGGGAGCGAGGAGTGCAGGCAGAGAGGGAGGCAGGCAGGGAGGGAGGTAAGAAGGGTGAGAGGCAGGTAGGCAGGGAGCGAGGAGTGCAGGCAGAGAGGGAGGCAGGCAGAGAGGGAGGTAAGAAGGGTGAGAGGCAGGTAGGCAGGGAGCGAGGAGTGCAGGCAGAGAGGGAGGCAGGCAGGGAGGGAGGTAAGAAGGGTGAGAGGCAGGTAGGCAGGGAGCGAGGAGTGCAGGCAGAGAGGGAGGCAGGCAGGGAGGGAGGTAAGAAGGGTGAGAGGCAGGTAGGCACGGAGCGAGGAGTGCAGGCAGAGAGGGAGGCAGGCAGAGAGGGAGGTAAGAAGGGTGAGAGGCAGGTAGGCACGGAGCGAGGAGTGCAGGCAGAGAGGGAGGCAGGCAGAGAGGGAGGTAAGAAGGGTGAGAGGCAGGTAGGCAGGGAGCGAGGAGTGCAGGCAGAGATGGAGGCAGGCTGGCAGCGGGCCTTGATGCTGATGTGCAGCTGTTGAGGACTTCTCTCTCTCCTCTCTTTTCTCCTTCCTCTCTTCTCCTCCCGAGAGGCATGTTCATACAGTACAGTATTCCTCCTATTCTCTCTCTTATTGTGTTTCATTTCTTCCTTATGACACAAAACATTCCCCGTGGAGTACAAAGCGCTCAGTAAGTTTCAGTGAGCAAGTGCGCATGTTTAACCTCGTTTTATTCTCTCTATTCAGATATTCACTCACAAAGGTATCAGGTCCTCTGAGAAGATAAGAAGACATTCATATATGGTGAAGGGAAGGTACATATGCACGAAGTGGAACGAGACAAGGACATTTCTAACAAAGAGAGTGACATTGGGAAGGTATGAGTTTTCAAGCACTATAGCCTATGGGCCTAGTTTCAATTCTCAAACAGCTAGCATTGTCCTCAGAATACTGGTTTACTTTGGAATATGTACAGCACATTCATATAATTCAGGGCCATCACATAGAGTGGTTCCATATAAAGTTGATACAAGACTGAAGGCTCCATGCCAACAACTCCATTATGTTCCAAGGTATAAAATATCAGCAATTTAGATAAGAAACAATGACAATCACTGAAACACAAGGGGCTGTCAATAAAAATCCACTCCACCTCTTCACTCTCTGTTTAACATATTGTATTGGCCTACTAATAAATGACAAATAGGAAAGGACGGCACTAGACCCCAAATTAACTCCTCATCGAAATGATGTACCCAGGCCATGCAAGGTATGACACATAAAAATGTATACTCCAGAATTTTTGTTGTTGTTGAAAAATGCCAATAAAGAAAGCCTTTCGTCCCAGAGGTATCTGCAATGACCTCACCCTCTTTATTCATTCCCCTTCACTCACACGCATGTACACACAACACACTCACTCTCCACACACATGCTCTTTCCCGGTACCCCTTCCCACTCTCCCTCCTCCCCATTCGCTCAGTGCGTAATTCAATCATCCCAAGGAGATGGATATCAGTCCCCTAGGAGCGCTTACTCTCTTCATTTCCTAAAGCGCTTGATCAGATTTATTGATTGTCCCCCTCCTGTCTCACTCCTCCCTCCCCAAGCTGGGTGTTTTGCGGGCAGGAATCAATTTAGCATTTATATTCTTATGAAATGCCTCCCGCCTCGGTCCCCTGACTCCATAAAATGACAAATGGGAATACATGAGAGAGGCTGAGGAGAAGAAAAGGACAAAAAAAGAGGACAAAACAACACAGAGCGAGAAGAGAAGACTGAGACGAGACACAAAGCAGTGGGGCAGTACAGAGATGCAGGCAGAGGATAAAGTAGAAGTTGTAATGAAATGAACAGGAGTGTTTCTGGGTCTGGAGGTCCGAATAGGCTGCAGTTTCAGTCTCAGGCCGTCTGGCTGGTGGGCTGCTGTTGGGGCTGGTGGGGCCGAGGGGCTAACGCTAGGCTAACCTACTGACTGAGGAGACAGAGAGACAGACAGACCTCCGCTCATCTCATCCATTATTACTGAGAGCAGAGCGGCTGCCATGTCTTCTGATTGCAGGGCCCCTCAGGGCTCTATGCTGACATTTTTTACAAGGAGGAGCACATGTGCTCCTAAGTTGAAACAGCCCATTATCAGCCTGAAAACGTCATCCTGGCACGTTTTTGCAAAAGGTAAAATGTCACAGTTGCTGACGTTTTTCTCAATACACTGCAGTCAATAGGAAAAGATGAGTGCCACAGGGTTGATATTTATCTCAATACATTACAGGCAATGGGAAAACATGAGTGTCACCAGGTTGATGTTTTTCTCAATACATTGCAGTCATTGGGAAATGACAAGTGTCACAGGGTTGATGTTTATATCAATAAATTGCATTCAATGGGAAAAGAAGTGTCACAGGGTTGATGCGTATGTCAATACATAGCAGTCAATGGGAAAAGCATTAACCAAATCAAATCAAATGTATTTATAAAGCCCTTCTTACGTCAGCTGATATCTCAAAGTGCTGTACAGAAACCCAGCCTAAAACCCCAAACAGCAAGCAATGCAGGTGTAGAAGCACGGTGGCTAGGAAAAACTCCCTAGAAAGGCCAATTGAATCTTATGTCAATAAATTGCATTCAATGGGAAAAGATGAGCGCCATATTATGATTGTCTGTTTGTTTCATATCTGCAAAGTAGTTAAAAGGCTGTCACTTCCACTTTAAACTTCAGGTCACTGGTTACTTTGTGTAATAATTTTACATTTCGAATGGGAAATGCTTAACGGTTGTGTTTTTGTATTCTTATGATTGTGACCTACTGGCTTATTGTGTCAGAGTTTATGGACTGCTTATCCTTTAACATCATGCTGTGTGTGACTGCTGTCTTTCCATCAACCCTATGCAGTGGGGGGGCACACGGGGAAAATTTTGGGGGGGCACACGGGGAGATTGGCAGAGTCAGGGTGGAGACCTGAGCCAACTCCCTGTGCTTACCGTGGGGAGCGAGTGACGAAACAAGTACCGTGTTATGCGGTGCCCACGCCCCGCATTTGTCGAGCTAGCTTGAGCATTCAGCCAGGC
Organism: Salmo trutta; assembly: GCF_901001165.1. NCBI lineage: Eukaryota > Metazoa > Chordata > Actinopteri > Salmoniformes > Salmonidae > Salmo > Salmo trutta. Next base: position 41,214,264 of record NC_042981.1, on the reverse strand, counting down.
AGGGTGGTGCCAGCTCAGCGCTCCTGGTCTCCAGTTCGCCTTCTCGGTCCAGGATATCCTGCGCCGGCTCTGCGCACTGTGTCGCCAGTGCGTATTCACAGCCCAGTGCGTCCTGTGCCAGTGCCCCGCGTTTCCCGGGCGAAAGTAAGCATCCAGCCAGGACGGGTTGTGCCAGCTCTACGCTCGAGACCTCCAGTGCGCCTCCACGGCCCAGTATATCCTGTGCCTGCCCCACGTACCCGGCCTCCAGTGAGTCTATCCAGCCTGGTACGCCCTGTGCCTGCTCCTCACACTTGCCCTGAGGTGCGTGTCACCAGTCTGGCGCCACCTGTGCCAGCCCCACGCATCAGGCCTCCAGTGCGCCTTCGCCTTCCCAGTCCGGAGCTTCCGGTGACAGTTCCCAGTCCGGAGCTTCCGGCAACGGCCCGCAGTCCGGAACCTCCGGCGACAGCCCGCAATCCGGAACCTCCTGAGACGGCCCACAGTTCGGAACCTCCTGAGACGGCCCGCAGTCCGGAACCTCCTGAGACGGTCCACGGTCCGGTGGCACAAAAGCAGAGGGATCAGCGGGCGAAGCGGGGTTTACGCCCCGAACCGGAGCCGCCTCCTCTGCTGGAGGATCCGCAGGATGAGAAGGTTCTGCGTACTGCACCAGAGCCGCCATAGACATTTGTCACCATCCCTAACCCTCCCTTTTTTTGTTCTTTTTTTTTTTAGGTGCATTCGGAGTCCGCACCTTTGGGGGGGGTACTGTCACGTCCTGACCATAGAAAGCTGTTATTTTCTATGGTAGAGTAGGTCAGGGCGTGACAGGGGGGTTTTCTAGTTTAGTTTTTCTATGTTGTTATGTTCTAGTTTTGTATTTCTATGTTGGGGGTTGTTTGGGATGATCTCCAATTAGAGGCAGCTGGTCATCGTTGTCTCTAATTGGAGATCATACTTAAGCAGGTGTTTTTCCCACCTGGGTTTGTGGGAGATTGTTTTTGAGTAAGTATGTGTATGTTAACTCTTCGTCACGGTTTGTTGTTTTTGTTTATTCAGTTTATTTGTATGTATTGCATAGTTTCACAGTTCAATAAAATATGTGGAACGATAATCACGCTGCACTTTGGTCTGCTTCATCCTACGACAACCGTGACAGCCCAGCAAAGCAAGGGTACCCTGTTTGAAAAATCCCATGTTTTTTAAATGAGTTTTCCTATAGATTTTTGAGATTTTCACTTTCAAAATCACACCTTTTTGAAATAGAAAAAAACTAAACAAAATCAAACCTTTTTTAAATAGAAACAAATTTAATAAAGGATAACCAGTCGGTTGCTGTCCTGTGAATATATTCCACGTGCTTTGCGATTGTGTAAGCTACTTTGTTCATGATTTCTCTATTGTATTATATAATTGATAACTCGTATACCTCCACTACACTCCTTTGATATGCATCAGTAGGGATTAAGAAGTGAGTATACACAATGCCCACTGAAAAATAAGTGGGTGTACGCCTTATACCTGCGTATAGCCTACCCTCCACTACACCACTGGCCCTTTGTGTTTTACAGAAAGTGCACTCTCCTACATGAGTGCGCTGGTATTACGGTTGCTGTCATTTCAGAATCCCGAACCTGTCACACACTGAAGACCTATAGGTTCACCACTGTACTAACCGGCACTTCACTCTGCACTTGGCTTTCTGTAGTCCAGTACTTAGAGGAGGGATGGGCAACTGTGATGGGGGTGGAAGCCACAAAAAAATCGGAATTCATTATGAGGTGCCACAATGGCTCGCTGGTCTACGTACCCACAGCCATACCCACACATGCAGTCAGAGCCGGCCCTAGCCTTTTGGGAGCCCCCCCATTTTGCGAGCAAAACATTTTAGCGGTCCCCCTCTTTACAGCAGAGAGAAGAAATTGAAGAGTTAATTTCCTGCAATTCTACACATTTTGCCATGGGGCGAAGAGAAAATGTTTCCGTTTTGAAGCAAGTTTGCTGCAATTCTACACATTTTGCCATGGGGTGGGGAGAAGATTTAGCAATTTTACTAATTTTGCTATGGGGCAGAGAGAAAAAAGTGCAATTTTACAGCTAACTTCCTGCGATTCTACACATTTTGCCATATTTGCAATTTTTTATATGATATCTGAGTGAGAGTGACTAACAAAATCAATGGGGGCACCACAGTCAGTAATTCAACCATAATTACTATAAGTTTAGAAAGCTGGCAGCTAGACTAACTTACCAATCTAAAATATGTTAGCTGACTTGGGCTAACTGAGTGAGGACTGTCAGTGACTGACATAACAAGAGAAAAACTGCTGATGCACAAACAACTGCATCTTGTGTATTCTACTATACTAACTCTCAATAGTAAATTGAGACCCCGACTGTGTTCCCAAAATGTTTTCATTAAAATGTTTTTGGAAACTGATCCGCGGGCCGTCAGTTGCCCAACCCTGGCTTAGAGTAACCGTTCCAGGCAGCCAGGCCTTTGGCTTCCAACCTCCAATGTCATGACAGGGGGCCAGACGCACGGGAGAGAAAGACTTCCACTATTCCTCTTATCTGTTAGCAGCACATGTTCCTCATATGTGTAAAGCTTTTACCTGCGTGAGCCACATTACAGCACTGGGCTTTTACAGCTGTAGTGGAAAGCCAGAGAGCCAAATTACCTACTCGGGAAACAACCTTGCCGCTTTCAATTTGCCCTTGACATTTAGTTAGCATTCTCCCTTCTACCAAAAACACTCACACACACAGAAAAAAAACGTGCACGGACAAACACAGGTGCATGGATGCCATGTGCGCACACTCTCCACACACACACACACACACACACTGTCTCTTTCTTTTTCTCTCCTGCTCAAAACGAACACACGCCACCCAGCACGATAACACAAATCCAAGCACATGCTGATACGGTCTTAACTATTATCAAGAGGAGTTCAGGCAAATTGTATCATTACAAGAGAAAGTAATCCCTCTTCCATCCTCTGAAGAACAGACAGATCATGACTGGTGGGGAAAACTGCTGTACTTTAGTTATGCTTTGTTTTGGAAAATGTAAAAAAAGACAAAGGATCAGGCCAGTATTTTTCACCACTTTTCCCACTATTCAGTAATGGGATGATTTAAGTAGGGATGGGCACGGTCAGAGCCATATAGAGCGTTAGGCCAGGTTTTAGAACGGCCGCCATGTTAGCGCCCATATAAAACGTTATTCTTGAAATGTTTGATGTAACAGAGCAAAACAGAGTAGCAAATTTAACAGATGTTTTTATTGATTAGCATTCGGGATAATGTGTATCCAAGTCTTTACTATGTTGTAGTGTCAACAAATTGCATATCTGCTTTCGCTGGACATCTTCATAGGTTTTGAAAGCTATCAGAAAAATAAACAGCACAACGCAGAAGCGTTAATTACCGCTTAGCAATGGCTATGGAGGAAAAAGTGCCGCTCTCGGAACATTTAACCACATTGGCCTAACTCCTTATATATATAGATATATATATGGCTCTGAGCACGGTTATTCAAATATTTGAATATCCGAACGTTAGTATTCAATTACTTGGTAGAGTATTCATAAAAATAAAATTAAAATAGCCCTTTTTTTTTTACCTCTTCGCTATAGGGGGCAGTATTTTCACGGCCGGATGAAAAACGTACCCAAATTAAACTGGTTACTACTCTGGCCCAGAAACTAGAATATGCATATTATTAGTAGGTTTGGATAGAAAACACTCTGAAGTTTCTAAAACTGTTTGAATGGTGTCTGTGAGTATAACAGAACTCATATGGCAGGCAAAAACCTGAGAAAAATTCAACCAGGAAGTGGGAGATCTGAGAATTGTAGTTCTTCTTTCTAATCCCCATCGAAACTACAGTGTCTGTGGGGTCACGTTGCACTTCCTAAGGCTTCAATTGGCTGTCAAAAGCCTTCAGAAAGTTTTTTAATCCGTCTCCTGTAACCGGGCAGAGAAAAGGAGCTCAGTCAATGAGTGGACTGCCTGGGGACAAAGGGATTGGTAATGCGCGATCCCACGAGCGCACCTTTCCTTATTTTTCTTCTTGAATGAATATGCTATTGTCCGGTTGGAATATTATCACATTTTTACGTTAAAAATACCATAAAGATGGATCGTAAACAACGTTTGACATGCTTCTAAGAATGGTAATGGAACATTTTGACTTTTTGTGTCTCGAATTGCGCTCGCGCATTATGCCTTTGGATAGTGACCTGAACGCATGAACAAAACGGAGGTATTTGGACATAAATATGGATTATTTTGAACAAAAACAACATTTCTTGTGGAAGTAGCAGTCCTGGGAGTGCATTCTGACGAAGATCAGCAAAGGTAAGAGAATATTTATAATACTAATTCTGAGTTTAGGTGACCCCAGAACTTGGCGGGTGTCTGTATAGCTTGCTTTGATGGCGAGCTATGTACTCAGAATATTGAAAAATGTGCTTTCGCCGAAAAGCTATTTTAAAATCTGACACAGCAGTTGCATCAAGGAGTACTGTATCTATAATTCTTAAAATAATTGTTATGCATTTTGTCAACGTTTATGATGAGTATTTTTGTAAATTGATGTGCACATTCACCGGGAGTTTTGGTTGGAATACATATTCTGAACACGCGCCAATGTAAAATGCTGTTTTTGGATATAAATATGAACTTTATCGAACAAAACATACATGTATTGTGTAACATGATGTCATAGGAGCGTCATCTGATGAAGATCGTCAAAGGTTAGTGCTTCATTTAGCTGTGTTTTGGGTTTTTGTGACATATCTCCTTGCTTGGAAAATGGCTGCGTGGTTATTTTTGTCTATGTACTCTCCTAACATAATCTAATGTTTTGCTTTCGCTGTAAAGCCTTTTTGAAATCGGACAATGTGGTTACATTAAGGTGAAGTGTATCTTTAAAATGGTGTAAAATAGTCGTATGTTTGAGAAATTGAAATTATTAGACTTTTGATGTTTTGTATTACACACCCTGCTGTTCCGCTAGCGGAACGGCTATAGCCAACAGGTTTTAAAGCTTTATCTAAAATGAAATACAATTGTCTATGTGACATTGCTACATAGCCTTCATGATAGACCATTACATTAAACATTTTTATAAAACAAAAGTTTTATGACAGTTTTTATGAGTGCGCCCTACTGGTAACCTACGCACGTTGTCGGTCAATCAAAGCAGCACTACAGTCAGAGTCTCCATGTGTAGCAAGTGAAGTGAGAGATTTCTAATCAATGGAAAATGTTATTTAAATCACGGAATTAAGTTGGCTAAATTAAAAAGAAGTTGGCTACAAGGATCAACCAACAGGTAGGCTGTTGTTTTATATGAATGGAGTTGTTGTAGACATTGGATGGGGACACAGCAAAATAGCCTCAATAAGCATTGCTACTTTAGCTAGCTAGCTAGCTAGCTAGCTAACTTAGCTGGTTACTTTAGCTAGTTACCTTCTTTACAACGATTGGATAGGGTCAAGAGACGTACTACCAGATGGTATCATAGATAACATATGGTAGCAACATGTTTGTCTAACTAGCACCTAGGAACATAAAGAAAAGTATTTGCCACATACGTCACAATAGCACGGAAGTAAATCTGCACTGGGAGGCACATTTTTTATGGAATACACATAGAGAATGATAGAGACTTCTAGGGCCAAAAGGTCATCTTAGCATGGGCAGCGCTGTTGAGTCAACTGGGTGGGACTTCCAACTTTGGTTGATTCCTGATGGTGACCCTGTTGGAATTATGTCCAACCAGGTCATCAGGAGAAATCAGCCAATCGTGAAGAAGAAATGGAGATAGCCTCTATGACGCTACCCATTCTGTCACAGATGCTATAATGGCACCGATACAAAGATGAGTCCTCTATCTACAGTATCTCTACAGGAATACATTGAATACATGCAGCAAGGTGGAAAAAATTGCATTAAAACACGTTTTTCGGAAGGGCTGTGGTCACCATGCAATTAATACATTAAATATATACGTCTCATGGTAGTGGGGAGCTATACTTTTTTCCCATTCACATCTTATAGCAACCCTATATTCTTGGCAGCCCTGGTGTGATGGGAAGGAATGGCAGAGCAGACTGTGATATGACCCTAAATATTTTGATGTGCAATTTGGAATTACAATTTAAGAGAACCACTGCTTCTATAGCGGAAAAAAAATCTCACATCAGTGCCGTTTGGGAGCGATGATGTTAAACTACATATTGTTGCACTGGTGCGTGCACAAGTAATATATTGGATCAATTCGCTTGACCCTAGAGAACCACAAGTTCTTTCAGGTTTCACACTGTATGTTCTGAAGGTTTGTATAAAAATAAAGTGTATAGGCTATGGCTATTAAATGTCCCTGGAGTAGCCTATAGGCCTACTATTTCCTTTCTTTTAGAAACAATACTAAACATACACATACAAACGACAACATCATACAAACATCAACTACATCACACTTCCCCAGCCCCCCTCACTCCACCACTGCTTTGATCTCCCAACAGGTCAGAGAAATCAGACAATTAAATTGTGCTCCCGCTTCGGGAGGAGTTTTATACCAGGACCTATCACTATTATGAACAACTCCTCATATGGACAGGGTGGGGTGGGATGGGAGGGAAGGAAAGGTATTTGTCTGACTGTTCCTATTTTTTGTTTCCTGCTGTGTTTGTTTGTTTAGGCCTATGTGATGTGTGAGAAGTGCTAAGATTTCCTCTTGTAGGACAAACGTGAACCTGAATCGTTTTCACTTTTCCATCATATGACCGTCATGATTCAAATGCATTGATATAGTTTCCTTCAATCAATACATAAAAGTTTAATGCTGGCATTCTTTTCTCCTTCATGCCTTTCTGCGTTGGACTTGGGCCTCATGTCTTCTGAAAGTACCATGATTAGATTCAGCTCTGATGAAGGCATAACTGCCGAAAGCGTCAGCCTGCCCGGACTAAAATAAAAAGGTGAAATGAGGTAAGGTCTTTGTCTTTTTAAAAACATTTCGGAATGCTGCTGTTTCCCAATGTTCTTGAACTTGGGCTAATTATGTTCTGGCCCGCCAACTAGCTACAAGTTCAGGAAAAAATTGGCTCTTCATTCAAAGACTCAATCATGGACACACTTACTGACAGTTGTGGCTGCTTTGCATGATGTATTGTTGTCTTTACCTTCTTGCTCTTTGTGCTGTTGTCTGTGCCCAACAATGTTTGTACCCTGTTTTGTGCTGCTACCATGTTGTGTTGCAACCATGTTGTCATGTTGTGTTGCTACAATGCTGTGTTGTCATGTGTTGCTGCCATGCTATGCTGTCGTCTTAGGTCTCTATTTATGTAGTGTTGTGTTGTCTCTCTTGTCGTGATGTGTGTTTTGTCCTACATTTTTATTTAATTTATTTTTATTTTGAATTCCAGCCCCCATACTAGAGGTTGACCGATTATGATTTTTCAACGCTGATACCGATACCGATTAGTGGAGGACCAAAAACCGATACCGATTAATCGGCGGATTTAAATTTTTTTGTAATAATGACAATTACAACAATACTGAATGAACACTTATTTTAACTTCATTCTCTATGTGTATTCCATAAAAAATGTGCCTCCCAGTGCAGATTTACTTCTGTGCTATTGTGACGTATCTGGCAAATACTTTTCTGTATGTTCCTAGGTGCTAGTTAGACAAACATGTTGCTACCATATGTTATCTATGATACCATCTGGTAGTACGTCTCTTGACCCTATCCAATCGCTGTAAAGAAGGTAGCTAGCTAAAGTAACCAGCTAAGTTAGCTAGCTAGCTAGCTAAAGTAGCAATGCTTATTGAGGCTATTTTGTGTCCCCATCCAATATCTATAACAACTCCATTCATATAAAACAACAGCCTACCTGTTGGTTGATCCTTGTAGCCAACTTCTTTTTAATTTAGCCAACTTAATTCCGTGATTTAAATATCATTTTCCATTGATTTAGAAATCTCTCACTTCACTTGCTACACATGAAGACTGACTGTAGTGCTGCTTTGATTGACCGACAACGTGCGTAGGTTACCAGTAGGGCGCACTCATAAAAACTGTCATAAAACTTGTTTTATTAAAATGTTTAATGTAATGGTCTATCATGAAGGCTATGTAGCAATGTCACATAGATAATTGTATTTCATTTTAGATAAAGCCTTAAAACCTGTTGGCTATAGCCGTTCCGCTAGCGGAACGCCTAGCCAACATCCAATGGAACAGCAGGGCGCAAAATACAAAACATCAAAAGTCTAATCATTTCAATTTCTCAAACATACGACTATTTTACACCATTTTAAAGATACACTTCTCTGATTTCAAAAAGCCCACACTTCTCCAATTTCAAAAAGCCCATCAAACTCCCTCGGGAGCGCGAGCTTTATCCCACTCGGGCTGGACTCCGTCGGTGCTGAGGGGAGAACAGGGTGGTGGACAGTAGCTGGGGCAGGTGGAAGAGCACGTCTCTCCCAATTCTCCAGGCGTGCCAACACTTGATCCAATTTGTAAGTCGCTCTGGATAAGAGCGTCTGCTAAATGACGTAAATGTATTTTAACTTAATATAATACATAAATACCTGTACCTGGCGACCGTTCGCCCCACCCCCTCGGGAGAGGAGAGGGTGAGTGCCCTCGTCTCGTCTCACGGGTAGAGCCCTGGAGTGGGCCAACGCCGTCTGGGAGGGCCCAGATTCAGCCATGGACGACTACCCGGAGATCACCTGCCGTTTCCAGGCTGTATTCGATCATCCACCGGAGGGTAAAGCGGCGGGTGAGCGACTGTTCCACCTGAGACAGGAGACGAGGAGCGCACAGGACTTCGCATTGGAGTTCCGGATCCTAGCCGCTGGAGCGGGATGGAACGAGAGGGCCCCTTATTGACCATTATCGTTGTAGCCTGAGGGAGGACGTCCGCCGGGAGCTGGCATGTCGGGACACTACAAACACCCTGGACCAGCTTATCGATCTGTCCATCAGACTGGACAAACCTGCTGGCTGCCCACGTGGGCGTTCTCCTCGGGCCCTTTTCGTTCCACCTCCCAGTCTTCCTGATCCAACGCCCATAGAGATGGGGGGGCTGCAGCTAGGAGGACCGGAGGGGGGGGGTCTCTCCTGTGCCCACTGTGGTCGCAGAGGGCACACTGCCGACCGGTGCTGGAGAGGCTCACCCGGGAGTTCAGAGGGCAGGCAGAGTACCACTTCGACACCCCAGGTGAGTCAGCACCATTCTCACCCAGAGCCCCCTGTTGGCCACATGCATGTCTTAGTGTCTTTTCCTGAGTTTTCCCCGCACTCCCAGTATAAGGCGCTAGTCGATTCAGGCGCGGCTGGGAGTTTTGTGGACCGTGGGGTCGCCCATAAGTTAGGGATTCCACTTATCCAGTTGGACCAACCCTTCCCCGTGCACGCCCTAGACAGTCGACCACTTGGGTCGGGCCTGGTTAGGGAGGCTACTGCGCCACTGGTTATGGTGATGCGGGGAGGTCATGAGGAGCGTATCAGCCTCTTCATCATTGACTCCCCAGCATTTCCGGTGGTACTGGGTATTCCCTGGCTAGCCACTCACAATCCCAAAATAAGGGGTGGTCGAGTGAGTGCTCGGGCAGGTGTATAGGGGTTTCCATCGGTGCTACTACGGTAGAGAGTCCAGACCAAGTCTCTACCGTGCATATTCCCTCAGAGTATGCCGATTTGGCTATCGCCTTCAGTAAAACAAAGGCAACTCAATTACCACCTCATCGACGAGGAGATTGTGCGATAAACCTCCAGGTTAACGCTGCATATCCCAGGAGTCACGTGTATCCTCTGTCTCAGGAGGAGACAGTGGCTATGGAGACATACGTCACTGAGTCCTTGAGGCAGGGATACATTCGGCCATCCAAATCACCTGTCTCCTCAAGCTTCTTTTTTGTGAAGAAGAAGAAGGATGGAGGTTTGCGTCCGTGCATTGATTATAGAGGTCTAAATGCCATTACGGTGGGTTTCAGTTACCCATTACCTCTCATCGCTACGGCGGTGGAGTCATTTCACGGGGCGCGCTTCTTTACAAAGTTGGATCTCAGGAGCGCGTACAATCTGGTGCGTATCCGAGATGGGGACGAGTGGAAAACTGCATTTAGTACTACATCTGGCCATTATGAGTACCTCGTCATGCCATATGGGTTAAAAAAATGCTACAGCCGTCTTCCCGGAGAATCTCATCCACAAAGGATTGGATCTGCTCGGTCAGGGTGTGGTGGTGTACATCGACGACATTCTGATTTCCTCTGCCACACGCGCCGAACATGTGTCCCTGGTGCGTAAAGTGCTTGGGCGACTGGTGGAGCATGACTTGTATGTCAAGGCTGAGAAGTGTGAGTCTCTCATAACGAGCCGTCTCATTTCTGGGGTATCGCATTTCCAGATTCGGGGTGGTGATGGAATGTGACCGCATTTCGGCCGTGTGTAATTGGCCGACTCCGACCACGGTTAAGGAGGTTCAGCAGTTCTTAGGGTTTGCCAATTACTACCGGAGGTTTATCCGGGGTTTTGGTTAAGTGGCGGCTCCCATTACCTCACTGATGAAGGGGGGCCCGGTGCGGCTGCAGTGGTTCCACAGCCTCCATCCGGATCGTCCTGCGCCTCGCCCTCCGGGTCGTCCTCGAGGCCGGAGTTGGTGCGCTGCGTGAGCCGCGCGTCGGGGGGGGGGGGGGGGGGTACTGTCACAACGTCCACAGGTGGCGCCTCTCCCCGTTCGGGTGGCGCTCGGCGGTCGTCGTCGCCGGCCTACTAGCTGCCACTGATTTCCTTTTCTGTTTTCGTTTAGTAATGTCTGGTTAGGGTAGCACCTGTTTTGTGTTTAGTAATTAGTGGGGTATTTAGTCTGTCTGTTTTGTGTTTGGGGTTGTGCGGGATTGGTTCGTGTCTGCTATTGTAGGTTGGGGGATTTTCTTTTCTATCCATTTATATTTTAAGCGTTTGGGCGTTAGGGTTGCTGGGCTGCGTCCCAATATATTTCAGAAGACTGTGTTAGTCTTCCTTTATTGGAATATTTTTCCCTGCCTTTTCGGCTTGTTATTTTTGGACTGGTTTTTCCTTCATGAAAATAACTACGTGTTTCACGTACCTGAGTCTCCTGCGCCTGACTTCACCCCTCCTGCAGAACTATTATGTGACAACCGTTCCGTATTTTATCTAACGGGTGGCATCCCTAAGTCTAAATATTCCTGTTACATTGCACAACCTTCAATGTTATGTCATAATTACGTAAAATTCTGGCAAATTAGTTCGCAATGAGCCAGGCGGCCCAAACTGTTGCATATACCCTGACTCTGCGTGCAATAAACGCAAGAGAACGGACACAATTTCACCTGGTTAATATTGCCTGCTAACCTGGATTTCTTTTAGCGAAATACGCAGGTTTAAAAATATATACTTCTGTGTACTGATTTTAAGAAAGGCATTGGTGTTTATGGTTAGGTACAGTCGTGCAACAATTGTGCTTTTTTCGCAAATGCGCTTTTGTTAAATCATCCCCCGTTTGGCGAAGTTGCCTGTCTTTGTTAGGAAGAAATAGTATTCACACAGTTCGCAACGAGCCAGGCGGCCCAAACTGCTGCATATACCCTGACTCTGTTGCAGAGGTGACATTGATGTTTATGGTTAGGTACACGTTGGAGCAACGACAGTCCTTTTTCGCGAATGCGCACCGCATCGATTATATGCAACGCAGGACAGGCTAGATAAACTAGTAATATCATCAACCATGTGTAGTTAAGTAGTGATTGTAATTGATTGATTGATTGATTGTTTTTTATAAGATAAGTTTAATGCTAGCTAGCAACTTACCTTGGCTTCTTACTGCATTCGCGTAACAGGCAGGCTCCTCGTGGAGTGCAATGTAAAGCAGGTGGTTAGAGCATTGGACTAGTTAACCGTAAGGTTGCAAGATTGAATCCCCAAGCTGACAAGGTAAAAATCTGTCGTTCTGCCCCTGAACAAGGCAGTTAACCCACCGTTCCTAGGCCGTCATTGAAAATAAGAATCTGTTAACTGACTTGCCTAGTTAAAAAATATAATAATAAAACAAAATAATAATAATACAAATAAAAAAAGGCAAATCGGTGGCAAAAAATACCAATTACCGATTGTTATGAAAACTTGAAATCGGCCCTAATTACCCGTAGGAGTCCTTTTGGTAGGCCATCATTGTAAATACGAATTTGTTCTTAACTGACTTGCTTAGTTAAATAAAGGTTAAATAACAAATATAGTGCAAAACTTGAAGAACTCGTGTTTGTCTCTGTGAAGTTATATTTTGTTGTTGCTCACCAGCGAGCTCTGAAGAAGAAACAATGTAGCATAACACCATTGCTCAAAAACTGCACAGATGTAAGATTTGTTTAAATAGGAGCACTAGTCCTCTTACATTTTTATTCCAGGTTGCATATCAAAATATTTCAAGGCATATCGAACGGTCTGCCCTTCCCATAACTTTCACGCCAAGCATAGGGTAGCTATACTGAAATGGGAAAATAATGTACCTGTGAAAAAACTATGAAATAGCTCCCCTATTTAGTTCATGTATTACATTAATGGTGACCACAGCCCTTCCGAAAAAACATTTCAATTGTGTTTAATGCTCCATGTATTCAATGTATTCGACTTCAAATTTGGCTCCTAGTGTGGCAAGTTCGGGGGTATTGTGACGCATCTGACAGTTCCTTCTTTGTATGTTCCTAGACTAGCGGGAGTCGGTTCGGTCTCTTTCTCTCACTTTCTCTCTCTCTCTCACACCTGCCCCTCCCCCATCCTTGTGCTAAAACAAACAGTGCGCAGCTCACCGGCTCTCTCGAGTCGCACGACCAAGTCTCCATTGAATTTAACAAAAACAAAGGTTTTAAAGAAAACATGTATTTCAACAATCTGGATACCCGAAAAAATATCATTATATTATTTGAATACTGAAATCATTTCCAATGCCCATCCGTATGATGAAGTAGAGTGGGAGAGGTGGGGGATTGTGAAAGACATGAGAGACTGACTCCATAGAAGAGGAGGAAGAGCCATGCGCTGCTGCTCCCTACCGCACAGACAGGGGGATGACTGGAGAAGAGCAGAGAAAAGAAAAGGGGAGGGGAGCAAGTGAGGCTTTCTACCCTAAGTGTGGTGCTGCAGGGGGGTGGTGACAAACACACATACTGAATAGGACACCACTGATATTCGTTTGATTGACTTATTGGAGTAAACATGCTGTTTGTGGCTATTTCACGGTCAATTTAAGAGGCATTCCATCATGAGGACATTTACCACTCTCCTGCTCCCTCTCTCGCGCACACGTAAACACACACACAGAGCCAGCAGGGACTGTGAACTCTTGACCTCAGGCACACACACTCCTCCTCTACACACACAAACACAATAAACACACACTCGGATTGTGCATTCAGGCCAAATTAAATCAACACAATTTAGTTGTTTTCTTTTCCTGCTATTTCCTGTTTTCTTTTTTCTTCCTATAGCCAACTCTCCAGCCAAGATTGGTCCAGAGCCCCAGCCTTGAACCTCTGCCCCAGTGCAAACACACAGTGGCCCCTGCGCTCGCTCCAATCATCGACTAGGCCCCCACTTTCACTATCCCCTATCAAACCATTACACTGCCCGGCATCTACTCTATTTGAAGTGATTTTAAAAGTAGAGGAGAGGATGAAAACACTGGGGTTGAATTCATCCGGAATTATGAAAAAAAACGACCAAAACAGATGCGTGGTGGATCGCATGCTAGTTTAGAACACAAACACATGCTTGACTAGGCTCCCTGCAGTATGCTATACACACATGAACAGTCATCCCTCCAAGATGTTTCACACAGTGGGGGAGTAATGAAGTAGTCTGACAGGGAGAATTAGGAGAAATCGGTTACACGTGTGCATGGGTGAAATCAATAACCATAACAGCTGCACAATTTTATACACCAATTCCCGATTTGCTGAGAGCTTTTTCATAAGAGCACAAAGAAAGCCATTATTGGGGTAAAAGCACACCATCCACCACACAGTATTCATTTGAACACTGTACATTAATAATTCATGCAGATGCTTTCACAATGTTTGCACCTGGAGACAGGAAAGAGTGTGTCACCTTTCTCTTTGAAGGAGGAAGAAAAATACTATTTTCTTTGATTCATTTAGCCTTGCTTACGTTTCTAAATGTCATTAAGTACGGTGGGTGGTGACGACTCCGACTCAGAAGTTGTGGAATATCTCGCAGCGCTGTGAGGCTATAATAAAACAGCGTGGTTAATATAAGGAGGAGCAATCTCACTGCTGGGCTAACTGATGTGTCGAACGCTGCACAATTGAGTCTTTCTGACTGCAGCAGGTACAAATTCCGACATAGACGTAGAAAGACTAAGACAGGTCTGTCTGGACTATTGTCCTCACAGGCAATATCCGAGGACAATCAGAACATTGATCTTGACCTACCATGACATCATGTGTACATTGCAAATGTTCCATTGTGTTTCACAATGGATGATAACATCGCAGATGACACCGACACACATCACATATCATGTAGAGCATTGACAGCATAATAACATACTATAGCACCAGTGTTTCCATGTGAACAACACTGTGTGGCCTCCTACATTAAGGTGGTGTGTGAGTACACTGCTGAGAGTTTAGGCTGAGAGTAAAGGTAGATCCCTCTAATGATGAACATGATGAATTGCATACAGTATTGTACAGCATAGGGGTAATTCACCTCATTCACTAATTTCTACTGCAGCCTCCACATATTGCACAATGTCAACAGACTGCTCTAGTGAATGCTTGGCAGTATCCTACCTTCCATGCGATGCGATTGCCCTTGGTGTCATGCTCCAGAGCGATGGGGAAGTCTCCTCGCTCGTAGAACTTGCGGAAGGCCGTGGGCTTGGCCGGCCTCTCCCGGAAGGCCCCTGCTGCCGGCGGTCCTACCACCTAGAGAGAAAGAGGAAGAGAGAGAGATAATCCTGTTTATAGAAACCAGAATTGACAGTTGTGTTTCTCAAATCCAGAATGGAATCATTGTAGTGGGGGCCTTTTTTTTACTTTTTTTTTTACATGTAATTCTCTGAGACACTTCTGCCTTGCTCCCTCCACTCAGGGCTGGCTAAACACAGCCTGTCTGCCACGTAGCCCGAGGCTCTGCCAGTGGCATTGTTATTACCATGTTACTGTTCCTGTATATTGGATATGTAGCGCCAGGCTGCGAATGAATTGGACTCCTGTCGTCATTGTTGTTGTTATTGTGGTGGATGTCACTCCATAGATCTGACTCAAAGTCAATGAATGCAAACACTGGGGAGCTAGCCTTAGATTACATCACTGACTAGCGTAACAGCTGCAAACCACTTTGATGATGCAGCAGAGATAGGCCTGGTAGTTGAATCGTTTTGGGGTAGGGTCGTTTTTCATCCCAGCTCAAATTGAATCCGGTAATGAATGACAGAGTTGTCGTGCCAATCAGTCCCCGTGTTGAGTCCCTCGTCCCTCGCCATCTGTGGGGCCCGACGACATGACTGGCAGATGTATCACTGTCATTAATCCTTAGATTACCACCCATTGAGAAACAACGTCTCAGTGCTGGACTACAGTGTCATGGGACTACAGTGTAACATGAACACAGTGCCAGACAGTGACAAGACTGCGGTTCCATTGAGAAACAACGTCGTGGGACTACAGTGTATTATGACTACATTGCCATACAGTGACAAGACTGTGGTTCCTTAGAGATAGAGCCACACATCAAACGCTATACACAATACACATGGGAGAAACTTTCTTAGAGGTAGCATGCCTGAAGTAAGTTATGAGTGAGTTTAGACTATTAAAAGGCACCCTATGGTGTCCCGGTGGACCCACAGCATCTAATGCACAATGGGATTGCAGAGGCATAAAATAAATCTGTTTGGTGGCGTTTGTTTACTTTTAGGCGAGGGAATGCTGAATGAATAACATTAATAGCTGGTCCCATCAGATAACATGGCACACGTTAGCCCTATGCTAACCTCACCAGGTGGCAGTGATTATATCTTGGAACAAATGCTTCATCGGCTTATCAGAGACCTAAGACTTTATATCCACCAACCAATGGCATTTCTTAAAATAGGTCAACCCTGACCACTAGAGGGATATTTTAAACCTACAAATTCAAGGTTAAGTTTTGTTCCGTTGGTCTGTAACAAAATGTTGTGTACCAACCAATATTGCATTGATGCATCCTTGAGTAGGATACTAGCTACTACTATCGTGATACATTTTAACATTTTCGCTTTTGTTTATCTGTTTCACACACATCAATATATATAAATTAGGTCCTTACAACATCTACGTTTAGCGTACATTGTAAAAAAGAACGCACTATTAGCCGTTGTAAAATGCATAGAATTGCAGGAAATTAGCTTGAAAACTGCAACACTTTCTCTCTGCTCCACGGCATAATATGTAGAATTGTGTCACGTCCTGACCATTGTAAGAGGTCATTTGCCATAGTGGAGTGGTCAGGGCGTGACAGGTGGTTGTTTTGGGTGGTTTTGGAGTTTTCTAGGTGGGATCGTGCTAGAATTCTATTTCTATGTTTCGTTTTCCATGTTTTGGCCGGGTATGGCTTCCAATCAGAGGCAGGTGTCTTTCGTTGTCTCTGATTGGAAGCGATACTTAAGCAGCCTGTTTTCCTTTAGGGTTTGTGGGTAGTTGTTTCCGTTTAGTCTAGTGTACCTGACGGGACTGTTGTTGGTCGTTTTGCTGTTAAAGTGTATTCATTAAAGACAAAGAATGAGCACTATACACGCTGCACCTTGGTCTCCATTCAACGACCCCTATGACAAATTGCAGGAAATGTGCTTTAAAACTGCAAAAACATCTCTCAGCTCCATGCACAAATTTGTAGAATTACAGGAAATTGGTTTAACATTTTTTAAATGTCTCTATAACGCCAAGATGACGTGCCCACTACCTAAGCCCTTTTTGATCCAGAAAAAAACCTGTCCTGTAAACGTTGTACTGCTCATCCTCCTCGAGTCAAATAACGCATATGTGGCAAAGCAGATGATTATAAAACTGCTTAGAAAATGTTGTAGGCCACCATCTTGGTGTACACATCAATGTAATATAGCCTATGCACGCTGATTATTAGGCAATAGCAGTGTGTTTTTGTGCAAGGTTGAAAGAGGTAGCTCCCTATTAAATTAATTCTTAATCTTTATTTTGAAGTTGTTGGCTATAGGCTACGTCCATCTTCAACACAGTAATACAATACATGTAAATCTACATTTGTCACAGATTTCTTTGTCGCTAGACGATATAGCGAAATCATCGTCGGAGAACGTGGACCAATACGCAGAGGAGTTAGTGCTCATCATCTTAATTTATTAAACGAATGTGAACACGGAGGAAAAACAAGAAAACGAAATAAGACTAGTGACAGTTTTACTGGCATAAATAACGCAGTGCAAAATACAACTACCCACAAAACACAAAGACAAACACACCCTATTATATAGAACTCCCAATCAAAGGCAACTCAACACACCTGCCTTCAATTGGGAGTCCAACCCAAAGTAACTATACATAGAAAAACAAACCTAGAACCTATACCAACAACTAACACCCCACTACACCACACACAAAACCCCAAAACACAAAACAAATATACCTCTGCCACGTCCTGACCAAAATATAATACAAATAATACCTAAATATTGGTCAGGACGTGACAACATTTTCCAAAGGGGAAGGGGAACTCATGTGAGATTCAAACCCTTGCCACAATCTGCAACAATTACATGGACACTTTAGACAGAGAGAAATTTGCCCAGTCAGTCAAATACACATGATAGTTGCTTTGATGATCCGAACATGATGTTGGATTGGTATATTAAGGACACTTCAATGAACAAGTTTTGAAACACGTCTGACTACGTTGACAATTTTAATTGGCTAATGCAGAACTTGTTCCAGGGCATAATTCACTGCCACCTGGTGAGGTTAGCATAGGGCTTACATGTGGCATTTTATTTACATTTTACATTTTAGTCATTTAGCAGACACTCTTATCCAGAGCAACTTACAGTAGTGAATACATACATTTCATTTCATGCATTTTTTTTGTACTGGCCCCCTGTGGGAATTGAACCCACAACCCTGGTGTAGCACACACCATGCTCTACCAACTGAGCCACAGGGGGGCTAAAAAATGTATCTGATGGGACCAGCTATAATTTAGCGTTCTGTCACATGCAAGTAAATCATTGATTTTAATTGGCTCACACATTTTGAGCCGGATAAACTGTTTAAATTTAATGTTTGCAAGTATGGCTCTACTATGTCTAACTTTGCTTCCCCCTTGAGGAAGCTAGGTGAATTGCAACAACACGTAATAAAAACAACTCTCCCCCTCCCCGACTCACGCTGGAGTCTTACTTTCAGTTTGGTCCACCACACTTCAAACAGCTGAAAGTACGATATTTTTTGTTATTGAAAATATATTTCAAAGCGATTAGATGGTGCAATGATTCTCTACACTCTCAATTGCTTATTTTATCACATAAACTGAAATTGAGCTAACAGTTGTCACGCCCTGACCATAGAGACCTTTTATTTCTCTATTTTGGTTAGGTCAGGGTGTGATTTGGGTGGGCATTCTAGATTTTGTAGTTCTATGTTTTCTATTTCTTTGTTGTTTGGCCGAGTATGGTTCCTAATCAGAGGCAGCTGTCTATCGTTGTCTTCGATTGGGAATCATATTTAGGCAGCCCTTTTTCCCACTTTCAGTTGTGGGATCTTGTTTTTGTACAACTCAGTTTAGCCTGCAGAACGTGACGTTCGTTTTCTGTTTGTTGTTTTGATTTGGTCTCCTCATTACGACAATTGTCACAACAGTGTACAATTTTAGCAACCAGGAAATGGGAAAGCAATTTGTACATGTTGGACGCTTGCCAAAGTCTGCTATTGTTGGTTGTGCTCGAGGACGAGATGCCCACGCCTGATGAAAGAGAGGGAGGGTGCAACTTTCCTATTTGACAACAAAGCATTTTCAGAATGGTATTTTGTATGGGCCCAAAATGTTTTTTTTTTCGCAGAAAAAAAAGTGTGAAACACTATCATTCCACTACATTAAAGATATGACATAATGCTCCTTTAATAGGCATACCTGCAGGAGAGTGTAAACAAGCAAAACAACTATGACTAACCCTGCATTTAAAAGCACAAGAAAAATTATAATCTGCATGAAGGTCATTTGCAGGGTAGCCTAGTTTTGCATTATCCATCACAAATGAAATTACGGTCAAAATGTTGCATGCCTGAATGTCCCTGCAATGTTTTAATGCTCCTCTTTTTTTCTTTTTTTTTTACAAAGGCCCTACTGTAGTATACCTTGGTTAACGTAGTATAGTATATCATTAAAACACTGTTTTGCTCTTTATATGACTAAAAGCCTTTGAGTCTGAGATACACTCACCACAGTGCAGTTTGAGGCTTTTTTTGAGGTAACAAAGTGAATGCAAAGCCTTCCGTCTTCCTCCCTCCACAGACGTTCCCTCCGCCACGGAGGAAAAAAGGAAGACTTTTAGCAGACACTCTTATCCAGAGCGACTTACAGGAGCAATTGGGGTTGTGTCTTGCTAGTCGGCTCAGGGATTCAAACCAGCAACCTTTCAGTTACTGGCCCAATGCTCTTAGCCGCTAGGCTACCTACCGGCCCATCAGTGATGCTCCTGCTGCCTGGATCAACAAAAGCCTTCACATCCAGGTAGCACTGCTCTGCCGGCAGCTAAAAATAGCCATGGAGAAAATGAACTCCAGACTGCATTGACTGGGCCAGGCGGCTTTTATGGTCAGAAGTGATGACACCGCAGTCGATTCCATCTCGCGCGCCACACTGTACCCTTCAGTGAACTCCCCTCTCCTTTCAACTGTCATCAGCATCCAACCCCATTCCCCCTTCCAGAACCAAACTAATCTTTTTTCTGGCCACAACAAAAACACAACTCACAGACTCTAAGAACCTTTCTCCCTTCTCCCCCACTTCCCCCCTCGTTCCTCGGCTGCACTGTACCTCGGGGGCTTTGACTGTAATAGGAATCGTGGCGCTCTGAGATTATCACTTGCCGACTTCCTGATGTGATCCGGGAGTCGGCTACCGATTGGGATTCATGGCTTTCTGCTTAAGCTCCCAACATGAAAGTGCTGCGAGAGATCAAAAGCCATGATGTAGGAGGTGTGAGCACAGTGGCTCGGTGCTAATTTCCTGTCCTAGATGGGAGGCGGGAAGTGACTGGCCATTTGCTGGAAACACCTGCTAATTCTGTTTCTGTGCAGGGTATGTTCTTTGCACATTGAGCAGTATTTTTTCCGTTAGATCTGATTTAATATTATGTGTCTCTCTTCAACCTTAATCTTCTCTCACCCCCTGTGCATCTCAGTCCTTCCACTCAGTTCATGGTGTAAGAGGCCGAAGAGGTGGTAATTGAAATGCTAATAACTTCATGCTGGGCAGTGCAGTGCTCTGCAATATCAATCTGACCCCTCCCTTGCTAAAAATACAGAATGTGAGAGATAAATGCACGCTCACACACACAGACGCAGACACACACCAGGGGTCGGTGCATTAGCATTTTCAAAACGCAGACCATAAAAAAATATGCGTTTGAAACTATTTCACCTGCGTTTTATATTGAAAGGCAACAATGTTTTTTTGCAGCTAAAAATAGCCATGGCTAAAATTAACTCCAGACTGCATTGACTGGGCCGGGCGGCTTTTTTGGTCAGAAGTGGGGACACCGCAGTCGATTCCACCTCGCACACCACACTGTACCCTTCACCGAACTCCCCTCTCCTTTCAACTGTCATCAGCAACCAACCCCCATTCCCCCTTCTTCCAGACCTAAACTAATATTATTTTCTGGCCCACCACAAAAACACTAGACATGCCATCAGGGGTCTCTTCACAGTCCCCAAATCCAGAACGAATTCAAGGCAACACAGAGTATTATATAGAGCCACGATCACATGGAACTCCCTTCCTTCTGAAATTACTCAAGTAAACAGCAATATTAGCTTTTTAAAAATAAATAAAACAACACAACGCCTCCCCTATCTAACCTAGTTGTAATGACCATGTTAATGTTTTTATATGTATGTAACTTGTAAAGTATTTTTGTCTGTAAGGTCTTTTTCGTTATGTGTCGGATCCGAGGAAGACTAGCTGTCGCCATTGGCGTCGGCTAATAGGGATTCTAATAAACCTCCCCACAAAAAAACAGCACAGACTCTGAGACCCGTTATCCCTTCTCCCCCACTTCCCCCCTCGTTCCTCGGCTGCACTGTACCTCGGGGGCTTTGACTGGAGTAGGAATCATGGCGCTCTGAAATTATCACCTGCTGACTTCCTGATGTGATCCGGGAGCCCGATTGGGATTCATGACGTTCCTGCCTAAGCCCCCAACGTGAAAGTGCAGTGATATATCAGAAGCCGTGATGTAGGTGTGAGCACTGGCTCGGTGCTAATTTCCTGTCCTGGATGGGAGGTGACTGGCCATTTGCTGGAGCATGTTCTTTTTCCTTTAGATCTTCTTTAATATTACATGTCTTAAATGTCTCTCTCTCCCCCCTGTGCATCTCACTCCATCTCCTCAGTTCATGGTGTGATAGGTGGTCATTGAAATGCTAATAATATATGCCATTTAGCAGACGCTTTTATCCAAAGCAACTTAGTCACGCTGGCATACATTATACGTAAGGGTGGTCCCGGGAATCAAACCCCCTACCTTGGCATTACAAGTGCCATGCTCTACCAACTGAGCTACAAAGAACTGCAATAGCTTGATGCTGGGCAGTGCAGTGCTCTAACAATCTGCTAAAAATACAGAACGAGAGTGAGACGCGCGCTCACACACACACAAACACACACACACACACCAGCGTTAGAATTTTCAAAATGCAGACCATAGAAAAATATCCGTTACATCTGCTATCCAACGCATCAAGAGATTACACAGACATTTTTAAGCCTAAACATTGCACATTAATTATACTACAATGATGGCATAGCCTAAATAAAAATTCAGATAATACTTTTATTTCCCTTTTGACCCACATTTTAACCGCATACACATTCAGGGAAAATCCAGAATATCAAAAGTGGGCGCAGCGGTCTAGGGCAATGCATCGCAGTGCTTGAGGCATCACTACAGAGCTGGCCGCATCAGGGAAACCCATGAGGCGACGTACAATTGGCCCAGCGTCATCCGGGTTAGGGGAGGGTTTGGATGTCCTTTTCCCATCGCACTCTCGCGACTCCTGTGGCGGGCCGGGCGCATGCTCACTGACCCGGTCGCCAGTTGTGCGGCTGGCTTCCAGGTTCAGCGAGCAATACGGCTTGACAGGGTCGTGTTTCGGAGGACGCATGGCTCTCGAGTTGCACGATGAGACAAGACTGTAACTACCAATTGGATATCACAAAATTGCAGATGCAGGAATGGCCACATGCAGGAACGTCCCAAATTGCGTCCCACAATCACAAACTATTGGAAAATTACATTGTTTTCATCAGAAGACAACAAAATTGCAACGCTATTTGGTTAGCAACCACAGATAAGTAAAAGCTTACAGCTTACAATGAAAGAGCAAGGTATTGCTTGCAAACAAGATGCACGGCCATCAGATTTCTTATGTTTACCATAGAAAGAATGTAGCCAGAATGAAGTTCATCTTGCAAATTTAACTTGCTAAAACAACCAGAGAAAAGTAACCATTGCCTCGTCCTCTCTGCCATCAGTCAGAGTGCTGTCTGCTGATCAAATGCTAGTTTGTGATTGTGGGAATTTGATCGGTCTGATGACGAGAGCAAAGATTTCTCATCCGAGTGGAGAAGTCTAACTGAAGCACAAAATTTGTCGGAAGCGGAGCAGAAATTAGAATGAGAAGCCTTTTAGAGCTACGTTTACAAATGCAACGTTAACGCGGCCCTGACGCACAAACACACACACACAGACTTACACACAATATCCTGCCCTCAGTGGTGGTCGTAAGCTGAGCCTCTGAGGCAGAGTATTAAACTTGAAGTAGCTTCGTAACACTATTAAACCGGAATTGTCAGGTTCTCTGCCACTGGTGCACATAAGGGAGTAATAACAAGGCGCCGGCGGTCAGATGCACTCCAGGCTGTCATTTCTTTCAAGACCCTTCTCATTTTGTCTGCTATCCTTTTTTCCCTCTAATGCCCGTGTCCACTCCTTTCCTTCCGTGAACGGCATCCTACAACCTCAACATAGCTTCCCCCTTGGAAGTTGCATGGTTGAGCCCCCTGTGGAGGTGATTGGCCTAGCCAGTAGCGGACGAGAGCTATGCTACTGTCATTTATAAGGTGTCATCCTGTGGAACAAAGATGCCCGCTCTAACCTTATTAGTATGGCGCATCCATGTGCTGCTGACACAGGGGCAGCGGAATAGGGAAGGGGAGAGAGAGAGATGGGGGAGGGAGAGAGAGAGACAGGAGCTGCGGCTCATCAATTCTGAGAGTGAGTTCGCCGTGGCGACGGTGGTGCGGCTTGTAGGTGATCCATCAACCTGCCTGGGCCTCCAGCTCTCCCCGCCGGCGCCCCAAAACGCCTCTGAAAGTCATTGATGGATGTTTGGTGAGGGGCCGTCAATTCACTGTCAGCTCAGGTAGAGCCCGCACTCTCATTTATATTTTTTATATCTCTCTCCTGCTTTGCTCATTCTCCTTCTCTTTTTGGGGGTAAAATTGCATTTTGCATTTGCCGGGGAATGAGGGTGCCACTGCTTACTGAGGCGGCGAGGGGAGTTGCTGGAAAAGGAAGGCACTGCACACTTGCTTGCTTGCTCTCTCTCTTCCTCTCTCTCTCTTTCTCTTGCTCTGTATTTCTCTCCTTTCTCGGTTGAGGGGTTATTGAAATCTACCACGATGCAAAAGGCGGCCTTTTTCTTTCCGGGCGCGAGCGAGTGAGACGGTGGGTGAGTCACAGAGGAGAGGATGGTGGAGAGAGACAAATGGAGCCTCTTCTGATAAGGTCAGGCTGCACATCACTGCCGCAGGCAACAAAATTAGCTCTCTTTATTTATGGGGCACTTGCCCAGTCGAACAATATGCACTTGCCAGAGATGTGTCATCTCTCCGACGAGATTTAAAAGAATTCACGAATAAAAACGAACAGAGGCACCTAGACCGGTTTCTCTTTTCTTTCACATCCTCTTATCCAAACAATGAATATGTCACTTGTTTGGCTTACTCATTTACTCTCTATGAAACTGCAGGGTGAAATAGTCTGAGTACATAGTTACTATTAGCTGAAAAAATCCTTAGTTCCATTAGTAATTGTGCATATCTTTTTCATGACCAAACAGACAGGCTAGTCAGCTGGAGTGGAATCAGTCGGTAAATCAATTTCATTGTGTGAAGAAAATTACTGGTAGATGGCTCTTTTGTTAAAGACAAGGTCAGAAGACAGAAAATGATAGTGGAATGCTCCAGTCGACAGGGAAATTGAAGGCTAAAATGTAGGCTAGTACAGTCTGCGTTCCTGCTTACAAAGTCACTGAGGCACTTTGTGATTGTCATTGTGTCATAACAACGAGGGCATACACCTTTGTGGGAGGTATTGTCTGTAATGAAAAATGACAAATTATGGGCAAAGACAACAACTAGCACAGCATTGGCAGTCACATTTCAGAACAAAGACAAAGGGATGAAAGGATAAGGAAAAAGCATTCAACGATGGGAGGGATAGGATAACATTTTAGAAATGTACATTCTTGAAGCTTTTAAAAAGCTGTAATTTATTTTTCTGTTTACCTCAGCGAGTGTATTGTCATTCAGATCAGAAAACAGTGGAGCTGGAGAGCAGGTGAATGAATACCCCTCAAAGCTGGTTACGTTTCCAGTGGGCAGCCCACTTATCTGCCGGGCTGCCTGGCCTCTGCTCGCTGCTTCACAGACTAGAGAGGCCTATTTGGTGATTCATGTCGGAAAACCGCAGTTGTGATCGCTCAAAATGAATCATATTGCATGGCTAAGAGTTCTACTCCTACCCACTCCTACTTGTCAAGTGATTCCTAAGGACCCATATGCACTGGATGAATCAGGGAGGCAAACACTGGCACACAACATTGCATAAATGGGCCTAGGCATGCAACACATATTCAAACTATATCCTGAAAACATAGCCCACACTGCACAAATAGGCTACACACACTATGATTTTGTTATTTCTGTTACTCTGCAATGGTATTTGTATGAAACAGAGGAGTGCAAGCCAGGTGAGCAGGGAGTTCATTGATCAGTGACTCACTACTTCAGTGGCAGTTTAAAAATAAACGACCTCAAGGCCCTGTTAAACGGGTCTGCGCGGCTGTTAATGCACACAGTGGTGGAACACCTCCTCAGAGCCTCTCTGCAAGCAGGCTTCTTAAGAGTGCTGGGCACGCACCCGAGCCACGCTTTACTTTTACGGACCTAATCAGTGACGACGCCTGAAGGCATTAAAACACCGGGCCAGGCCATCAAATTAATGACACACACAAGGAAAATAACACCCGCCGCTGGTAGAGAAGACTAACATCTGAAAGATTTAATTTGCTAAGTTCCTTAGTTCCTCAATCAACTTTTCATAACTACCTGCTTTTATGGCAGATCTTTTTTTTTGGTGTGTATTACAGTGTATTCAAGCAGTACACTGCTTTGCCATAGCATGCATGGGTGTATAAAAAACAATTGCCTAGCTAAGACTAAATACTGTACAGTTATCTGATTGAGGCATTATTCACAACCAAACAAACGATTTCTGTCAAAACATGAGCTTCAGGACAATGTACGTAGTCCATGTGAAGTTCATGGCTTGGTCTATTGTGTTTTATGCTAGCTTAGCGAGATCTCTGAGCATAGCATATCCATCAAATATTTATTTATTTTATTTAACCTTTATTTAACTAGGCAAGTCAGTTAAGAACAAATTCTTATTTACCGCCCTATGGGACTCCCAATCACATCCGGTTGTGATACAGCCATCGAACCAGGGTATGTAGTGACGCCTCTAGCAGATGCAGTGCCTTAGACCGCTGTGTCACTCGGGAGCCCATCACTAAGCCCTGTCCTCCTGCACCACCACCTCCCAAGGGACAGAATCTTTGAAGGTGTCCAGTCCAGGTTTCATCATACATCCCATTCCTGCCTCCCACCATTATCCCCCACACTGTGACCCACCCATCCAGCCACCCAGGCGGGCAGGCAGGTGAATGAACCCCCGCTTCAGGCCCGGAAGGAGCCATCAATACAGTGTGCTCTGGATGTGATGTGGCAGGCTGACAGAGATGAGGTGAGGTCCTTGCTGAGTGTCCACAGGGGAGCAATGCTGACAGACTGAGGGTAGGGAGGGGGCATCGATTTCAGAGCAAGAGTCCCGGCTGAGAGATGAGAAAGGGACAGATCTGTCCTCAAACACCCATCCTCTGAGATGTCCCTCCATCCTCCCCATTCCATCACGCTCTGATTGCTGTGGCGTCACAGGTAACCCAGATACAGACAGGTCCCCAAGGAGAAGAAAGCTGAGGAAGATAAGGTCCTCTACACCAGGGTTTTCCAAACTTTTTCACATGGGGCCCATTTCCAGCATAGGGGAACATCCCCGCGCCGCCCCTGCGCTCGAGTGCACATGCCACGTCTATTTTTCTATGGGCACAAGCATTGTTCATGACACACACTGTTCACACCCCTCTTGTTGATGGAGAGAATTTAGCAGGTTTAAAGCTTATTTCCTGCAATTCTACACATTTTGTCATGGGGTGCAAAGAACATTTTGCAGTTTTAAAGCAAATTTTCTTGCAGTTCTGTACATTTTGCAATGTCTAATGTGTCACGCCCTGACCTGAGAGAGACGGTTTATTTCTCTATTTTGTTGGGTGTGGGGTGGGCATTCTATGTTTTGTATTTCTTTGTTTTGGGCCGAGTATGGTTCCTAATCAGAGGCAGCTGTCTATTGTTGTCTCTGATTAGGAATCATACTTAGGCAGCCTTTTCCCACCTGTGTTTGTGGGTAGTTGTTTTCTGTACCTGACAGAACTGTTGGCTTGTTTTCATTTTGTTCGAGTGTTTCATAGTGAAATAAAATCATGAACACTCACCACGCTGCGCTTTGGTCCCCTCTCTACGACAGCCGTTACAGAACTACCCACCACAACTGGATCAAGCAGCGTGCCTGGGAGGAGATGGATTCCTGGTCTCTGGAGGAGTTGCGAGAGAGGATAGACTGTACTTGGGGGCAAGTATTGGAGAGATACAGAAGCCTGCCGGGGAAGCAGGAGAGGCAGCCCCCAAAAATCATGGGGCACACGGGTAGATTGGGTCGAGACCTGAGCCAACTCCCCGTGCTTATCGTGGTGAGCATGTGCCTGCTCCTCGCACTCTCCCTCCAGTGCGCCTCCACAGCCCAGTACATCCTGTGCCTGCTCCACGTACCAGGCTGTCAGTACGTCTCCTCAGTCCGGTGAGACCCGTTCCGGCTCCACGTATGAAGCCTCCAGTGGTGATCCATGGCACGAAGCCTCCAGTGAGGATCCATGGCACGAAGCCTCCAGTGAGGATCCATGGCACGAAGCCTCCAGTGATGATCCATGGCACGAAGCCTCCAGTCATGATCCATGGCACGAAGCCTCCAGTCATGATCCATGGCACGAAGCCTCCAGTGATGATCCATGGCACGGAGCCTCCAGTGATGATCCATGGCCCGGAGCCTGTAGGGATGATCCATGGCACGAAGCCTCCAGGGATAATCCATGGCGAGAAGCCTGTAGGGATGATCCATGGCCCGGAGCCTGTAGAGATGATCCATGGCACGAAGCCTGTAGAGATGATCCATGGCACGAAGCCTCCAGTGATGATCCACGGCCCGGAGCCTCCAGTGATGATCCACGGCCCGGAGCCTCCAGTGATGATCCACGGCGCGGAACCTGTAGTGATGATCCATGGCGCGGAGCCTCCAGCGACGCTCTGCAGCCCGGAGTCTTCAGCGGCGGCCTGCAGCCCGGAGTCTTCAGCGGCGGCCTGCAGCCCGGAGTCTTCAGCGGCGGCCTGCAGCCCGGAGTCTTCAGCGGCGGCCTGCAGCCCGGAGTCTTCAGCGGCGGCCTGCAGCCCGGAGTCTTCAGCGGCGGCCTGCAGCCCGGAGTCTTCAGCGGCGGACTGCAGCCCAGAGTCTTCAGCGGCGGCCTGCAGCCCAGAGTCTTCAGCGGCGGTCGGCAGTTCAGAGCCTCCGGCGATGATCCACGGTCTGGTTCCTCCGGCGACACAGAAGCGGGGGGATCAGCGGGCAGAGTGGGGGCTACGCCCCGAACCAGAGCCGCCGCCAAGAATAGATGCCAACCCGGACCCTCCCCTATAGGTTCAGGTTTGCGGCCGGGAGTCTGTACCTTTGGGGGGGGTACTGTCACCCCCTGACCTGAGAGAGACGGTTTATTTCTCTATTTTGTTAGGTCAGGGTGTGGGGTGGGCATTCTATGTTTTGTATTTCTTTGTTTTGGGCCGAGTATGGTTCCTAATCAGAGGCAGCTGTCTATCGTTGTCTCTGATTAGGAATCATACTTAGGCAGCCTTTTCCCACCTGTGTTTGTGGGTAGTTGTTTTCTGTACCTGACAGAACTGTTGGCTTGTTTTCGTTTCATAGTGAAATAAAATCATGAACACTCACCACACTGCGCTTTGGTCCCCTCTCTACGACAGCCGTTACATAATGTATATTCAAATCAAACTTTATTTGTCACATGCGCCGAATACAACAAGTGTAGACCTTACCGTGAAATGCTTACTTAACCAACAGCGCAGTTCAAGAAGAGTTAAGAAAATATTTACCAAATAAACTAAAGTAAAAAATTATAAAAATTAACACAATAACATAACAATAACGAGGCTATATACAGGGGGTACCGGTACCGAGTCAGTGTGCGGGGATACAGGTTAGAGGTCATTTGTACATGTAGGTGGGGTGAAGTGACTATGCATAGATAATAAAAAGCGAGTAGGAGCAGCGTACAAAACAAGGGGGGGTCAATGTAATAGTCTGGTGGCCATTTGATTAATTGTTCAGCAGTCTTATGGATTAGGGGTAGAAGCTGTCAAGGGGCCTTTTGGTCCTAGACTTGGCGCTCCAGTACCGCTTGCCGTGCGGTAGCAGAGAAAACAGTCTATGACTTGGGTGACTTAAGTTTCTAACAATTTTATGGGCTTTCCTCTGAAAAACAAATGATAGTCTCACTAAGCTCAAACCAGATGGGATGGCGTATCGCTGCAGAATGCTGTGGTAGCCATGCTGGTTAAGTGTGCCTTGAATTCTAAACAAATCACAGAGAGTGTCCCCAGCATAGCGCACAAAACACCATCACACCTCCTCCTCCATGATTCACGGTGGAAACAACACATGCGGAGATCATCTGTTCACCTACTCTTCGTCTCACAAAGACACAGTGGTTGGACTCATCAGACCAAATGACAGATTTCCACCGGTCTAATGTCCATTGCTCATGTTTTTTTGTCCCAAGCAAGTCTCTTCTTCTTATGGGTGTCCTTTAGTAGTGGTTTCAATTGTAGTGATTCACACAGTCTCCTCTGAACAGTTGATGATGAGATGTGTCTGTTACTTGAACTCTGTGAAGCATTTATTTGGGCTGCTTTCTGAGGCTGGTAACTCTAATGAACTTATCCTCTGCAGCAGAGGTAACTCTGGGTCTTCCATTCCTGTAGCGGTCCTCATGAGAGCCAGTTTCATCATAGCGCTTGATAGTTTTTGCGACTGCACTTGAAGAAGCTTTCAAAGTTCTTATAATTTTCCGGATTGACTGACCTTCATGTCTTAAAGTAATGATGGATTGTCGTTTCTCTTTGCTTATTTGAGCTGTTCTTGCCATAATATGGACTTTGTCTTCTACCAGGGCTATCTTCTGTATACCATCCCTACCTTGTCACAACATAACTGACTGGCTCAAACGCATTAAGAAGGAAAGAAATTCCACAAATTAACTTTTAACAAGGCACACCTGTTAATTGAAATGCATTCCAGGTGACTACCTCATGAAGCTGGTTGAGAGAATGCCAAGAGTGCGCAAAGCTGTCATCAAGGCAAATGATGGCTACTTTGAAGAATCTCATATTTTGATTTGTAAAATATATTTAGATTTGTTTAACACTTTTTTTGGTTACTACATGGATCCATGTGTTATTTCATAGTTTTGATGTCTTCACTATTATTCTACGATGTAGAAAATAGTAAAAATAAAGAAAAACCCTGGAATGAGTAGGTGTGTCCAAACTTTTGACTGGTACTGTAAATATATAAAAAAAATTGGGGAGGACCTCCACGCAACCCCCCCCCCCCCCCCCCCCACACCAACCCCTAGTTGGGGTGCGCCCCACAGTTTGGGAACCACTGCTCTGGCATATCTCAATTTTTTTATCCTTAAAAGGGGATATTGTTGAAAAATCCCCTATCTTGGCCCAGTATGTTAATTTTGGCACATGAGAATAGTGGAAACTGACTTTTGGATCTCTCCAATGTCTGGAATTTATAATGGCAGTCATAATATTAGTCCAGCTAGAGAATTGAATCAAAAGCAAGCCATTCATCAAAGGATGACGCTGGGGAGATCTGCTAACAGAAGAGACACAGTATGTACAGAGATACACTGCATTGTCGGGAGCGTGACCTTTAAATATATTAACTAGGATGTTACCCTTTACATAGCCGTCTCTATGGACTGCTTTAAGCTAAACCCAAAAGATTGAATATGAAATTTTGCTTAATGTCCTAAAAGTTGAATGCTCAACAAATCTGAAAGAGGGCTTGTAACTGGAGCTGCAACAACCAGCAGCGAGATCCATGAAAATTAGGTCAGCCACTGAGTCTCCCCGCAGGGATAATGCCTTGAATGATAGTCCAGTCTCTGGATTAGCAAAAGTGAGCCTCTGAGCAAAAGGAGAAAACACTTTCCTCCCCTCAATTCCTTCAAAACAGGCAACTTCTCAGCTCATATCTCAAATGGAGCTTCAGGTCTTTCAGGTATGCTGGTTTCAGGATGCTAGCTGTGGGAGGCAAACGGAAGGATCAACAAACAAATCAGGCCGAGGCAGAACAGGCTCTTTCGGGCCGACCTCCCCCTGCTCTGCACTGATTTATTCACACGAGGCGGGAAAGAGGCGTGCGCTGCTGAAAGTCATCTGATTCCTGTGGAGGTTGGGGGAGGTTGTTCGGCAGCCCCCATCCCCTTTCTGTGGTGGTGCTGCGTTCAGAGTGCAGACGACGCTACAACAATGAAACAGGTGTCTCTGCTATTATATTGTACACAAGGCCTCCTGGGCCACATCTTCAATCCCAAATCCCTGCTAACAGACATCAATCACGCTCAAAGAATTAGCAGTGTCAGTCTCCCCTGTGGCTTCAATTTCTATGTCACTCAAGAGTTCAGAGCTGGTATCGAGGCAAACGTTGCACAGTTTTTTCTCTCCACTTCTCTAGCTGTTGTGTTACCGTAAAACAATCTTGGCCTTACAAGTGCTAAGACGAATCTGAGGTAATTTACTGTGCCGGAATAGCAGACCTCAGCACCTTGCAGGCGCCTAATGTCCAGCCCACTATTACCCTGGCTGTCACACTCTTTGGCATAGTAGGCCAACACATCAGCAGACGATTATAAAAGAGGCCAAAAATGTACACTAGAAATTGCCAAGCAATAGTGTCGGAATAAGAAGTGGAAAGTTAAGTCACAGTGTTGAACTGTTAGGCTATAAGCTGAAGTCAAAGGAAGATGGCCTTCAAAAAGACATCCAGAGTTGGACCGACAAGCCCAAGTGTGTTTTGGGGAAGAGGTCAAAGGTTATATTGCTTTCCCTCCGTCTCTCCTTCCATTCACTTTGTTCTTCTCCGTCCTGAGAGTGAGAACAGGTGTCATGAGCGGGTCGACCGTCCTCCTGCCGTGCACTGATCAAACTCTCGTTAGTGGAATTTGTTTGGTGTTTCCCCGACAATGAGAGTTGGTGGCTGAAGCAGAGTGGATGTGACAGGGATCTTCTTGATAGTGCCTGGGTACATCTGTCTGTTTCCCTGCCTTCGGTGCCTTCAGTTCCCTGTCAGTTGCAAGCGTAACTTTGACTTGGAGCACTTTGACTCAGCTGGATGTCAGGCAGGCAGTTAACAGCATAATCCTCTGTGGAATTGCAGTAGAGCTCATGCAAGCTCATGGAGGCTTTCAAATATATTTTACTTGGGGTGCATGTCACCTGCAAATCATAAAACAAAACAATACAAACGAAAGAGACAGCTTTGCTTTCCTTGTGAAGCACAAAAGTAATCAACAAAGCTGTAAAACAACGATTGCTTTCAATATAATATATTTGCTCCTGTCTTTGAGGGATTAGGGACAATTCATTTTAGGCTAATGCGAGTCAGCTAAATTCAAAAGGTCAGATCAACATTATTGCTTTGCGATTTTTTTTAAAAGATGTTCAAAACAGCTTGATGAACAAATGCCTTCATTGGCCATATTGGATTGTGACAACAGTGTCAGATACATTGATTTTCTATCCCTGGATTTCATTATGTATGCGATATGCCACGCATGCCCTGAGAGTGCAGTGCATGACACATGCTTTAGATTAGATTGCTGAGGTGGGCTGCTTCTCCTCTAGCAAGGGCAGTGATTCTTATGGGAGTTGAGATGAGGGGGGATGGTTGATTTGTACCGAGTGTTCTTTTGAATGCTCGACCGATATCCATTGAAATCCAATTGATGCATTCAATGATTTACTTTTCTTTATCCAGACAAGATGCATTACAGTGTCACATTTCATTTTGATTTCAACCTTTTTCTTCTTTCCTTCAGGAACACAGAGAAGTGTGGACACTTTGCAGTGTCTGGTAACTGACAGATAATCGAGTGACCAAGTAATAAGTCATTTTGATGTTCTCCCAATACTAAGCCCAACAGGTTTAAATAAGTCATGTTATCTCGTGATGGACACAGGTTTATCGATTCTGTTTCACTAACCATCATTGACAAAGAGATATCATCTTTTCCAGCTATTTGCTCGGAATACAACAATCAAACAATCTCTAGGCCTCAGGCTAGGATATATTATGTGATTCTAACTTTACCAGAAATATTTATTTTGATGAAGTAGCCTAAATCTTAAAAAAATACATCTTGAATAAACATTTTACGATGTTGTAGAGTTGGACATCCAACATATAAGGCTATGTAAATAATGTCAAAAGAGGATAGGCTAAATTGCAGATATTCAACAGACAACATATCATCAACTCCCTGATTTAATTGTTGAATAAACTAGCCTAATTGCATTGTATGCTATTATTAGCAGAGTACTCAGCTTACAAGGACCACTCAATTCAGACAACCTGACTCATCATACTACTTCATCATACTACTTCATCATATACTTCATCATACTACTTAGCCTCAGTGACACCGCTACGGGAAGAGAGGAAATAATCTGTTACAACAAGCCTATTCACATTCTTAATCTTTTACACTGCACGCTCATTGTTAATGGAGAATGGTTCTTGAAATGGAGGGACATTCTGTGAAAGTGATAGGCCTACAGTCTCTACCTGGCTTTGTTGACCGGATATTGTTTATAGATGTCCTCTGTATTTCCTTATAAGATAATTAACTTCCAAGGAGAAATTATGTTTTGCAGCGGCAATAAACGTCCTCTATTAAAGCCACCTAATAAAAATTCAAGCAGGTCTTCAAGGAGGATAACAAATGGGGCAATCATAATTGTGAACCGAGACCAAGCTCCAAAAAACGTTAACACAATAGCAATGACTATAGTTCCTCATCAGGTCATATGGAATGGCTATGGTAAACATTTCCCACTACCGGCTGCAGCTGCCAGACAGTCTTTGTGCACCGGAGAAAAAGGTGAAGGCGATTTCAGCAATCTCATACTTCAGAAGCCAAGCTATCCATTAATCTTTAAATGCCTATTACATGTGAAAGGAGCTATTGGTGATTAAGTCCATTAGAGCTACAAAGCACTGAGGAAAAAATACAACCAAATCATGGAGGTCTAAAAGGGAGTGTGTGGGTATACTGCTGTATGTGTGCGTCGAGATAGTCTAGCAACATTTTTTTTAACGAATTCATGGTTTAATGTTGCTTTTTCAAATTTGAGAAGGAGGCTAACATGAAGAGAAATGTTAGCAGAATAATGCAAGCGATAACATTTTTAAGTCAGCCGGTGTCCGGCCAAGGACCTTCTGTCCCAGTGTTTGATCTAGCCTGTGCACTAGTCTGAGGACGCAGGCCTCCGGCACCAATTGCCAATAACACGTTACTTACCATGACCCAGTTCTCCGTCAAACATCAGTTACCACAGCCACAAAGTCACAACTTCCGGACTTGTCTCCATGCTGCTGTGCTGTTTGTTGCTACTTGGCTACCTGCCAAACTTTCGTTTTTTCCTCCCTCTACCTTTTTTATTAAACTTTTTCACAGCGGACGCTTTATCTGGACATGGTTCTACAGGACCTCCACCAGCCAAAAAAGCTAAGTAGTAACATTAACACTATGCCATTTAATTGCAGTCGCTGTTCTCATTATATACAGGATAACTATCGCCTTATGGTGAGGATAGCCGTGTTGCAAGCCCAGCTTCAGATGCAACCGTTAACGCAAGGGCAATACATTTGATTGATTGATTGATTGATTGATTTATTGATTGATTGACAGGCAGTTACCAGAATGGATTTCAAGAGTTAATAAGATGAGGTGAGTCTGGCCGAGGGGGGAGAGAGATGCCGGAGGGATGCAGTATTAGACTGCGCTCCATGTCACAGCCTGGTGGCAGCCATTGCTCCAGCGGCTCAGGAGACGTTAGCGGAGTGGCGCGGCGGGGATGATGGATCGGAACCGAGTGGCGGACGGGGGCCCAGAGTGAGGACCATGACATCCATCGGGCTCGCTCGGCTTCCCGCACTCCAACCCCCCATCGCCATCACCCACACAGGATAGACCTATTTATTTATCACGCAGAGCAAATTATGAGCTCCCTTGTCAGGGAAATGTGTTTGGAGCGACAAGAGAGAGTGAGAGAGATGGAGGGAGGAAAAATAGAGAGGGACGACTAGAGAGAGAGGACGAGTAGCCTAGACATCAGAGAGGCACCTGCTTAAGAGAGTAATGATGATATGGGGGAGGAATGAGAAATGGAGGTCACGTCAGTACTGTCGAGTCTCCATCTCTTTTCCCAGGAGGGAGCAAAGCGGACTGTCTGGTCGGGCAGGCAGCTCAATGCTAATCCTGGATGCGAAGCGGTAAATGAGGTCTGTACAGCACTCTATCAGTGCTCACCACAGCAATCTACAGGCCCATGCCATACAAAAGGTCAGAGAAACACATGTAGCTCTAAGGAGTGAATCCAGGGCTCAGATATTGACTTGATCACTCAGGTGAAATGTGCTACAAGGGGCGTTGATCTTTTGAGGCGTATTTATCTGCTTACAGGCCTGTGTGTGTGTGTGTGTGTGTGTGTGTGTGTGTGTGTGTGTGTATGTGTGTGTTTTAGGGAGGGGGGTCTTGGTCACCCATGCCCAAGAATGAATCACAGACAAAAGGGACAGTGCAAAGCCTGGGTATTGATTCAGTTTCTATGGCCACAAATACTTTACTTTATAATAAGCCTATGTTCCAAGCCCATTCCCTTTTAAGGCTCCAAATGGCCTTGCCTTTATTTACAAATCACTGCTCTTTCTGTGCAGCTCTCTCTCTGGTGGAGCGATATGTCAGTGACCAACAGGGAAAAGAGCAGTAGCAACAGACCAACAAACCCCCTCCAGCAGCTGATAACTTACTCTTGAGAGATATTTAATATTTAAGGGTTTGAAATGGGACTTCCTGAGGGTTCTTGAGGGGAGATTTGTTTATGACCTACAGCGAGGGAGGAAGTCAATTATGGCTCTGATCAGGGCCTAAAATACACACCCGACAAATGCAGGTAGACTTTGGCATTGATGGGTAGGTTGTCTATTTCACCAGCCACTTTGACAGGTGGTTAGGGAACCACAGTGGAAGCGTTTCACTCGCATTTGTGAATGAAAATAGAGTTAGAAGCCAAGTATGAGCACATTTATAGCCAAATAAATGTTGTAGTAGCTGTTTTCAAAGTGTTTCTGTCATTTTGTTTTATACCTGGTTGCTAATCACAAAGAACTACAAATCCTATAATATTTATTCTACTTCGTGTGATGCGCATCAACACTGCCTGGCTGGGGAACTGTGCGCCCTGTGATTGAAGTGCTGAAGATTCATTTTAAAAGTGCTGCGCACAGACATAAAAGTTGGTCTAATTTACTCAAAAGTCTACTAAATTGAGACATTGTTTTGTTCACAAGCTAGATTGTTTTTCAAGTTTACTTCAACTGCTTGCGAAGACACATCGACTACTAGTCAGATTCTCTATCTCACAGGCACATTGTTACTGACTCAAGCGGTGCCCTTGTTGCCTACATTTATTCCATAGGCCTACTAAGGAATCACAGTAATGAAAAGCAGTGGTTTGAGAATAATTGCCAGGGAGAAAAAGGAAGTGTAGCCTTGCTGAATACCATTGAAGCAATAGGACAGACAAAGAGCTCCAGGTGCAGCCTTCAGACAGTGACACTATGTTGTTGTAGTGGAAAAACAAACTTGGTTTCTCCTTTTATATTAAAAACATCTCAGAGTAATATGTGAGCCATCTGAGAATGGCCTTGTTTATTATGTATGAATCAGCTTCTGAATGTACTCACCGCCAACCAGCCTGAGACTGACAACAAAGGTTTGAGCAACTTCTGTGTGATCAAACTGAACCAGCATATTTTTTTGTGGCAGAGTAGAATATTTTTTTTAAATACAGTAGTATTCATATTTTATTGAGCTTCTGATCCCAATGTAGGCTACAATAGGGGAGAGTGGGGTAAGTTGAGCAAAAGGGGTAAGTTGAGACTCCTTTGTTTCTAGGAAACCATACACAAAATTAAACATTTGGCCAAATACTTAGGAAGAGGTAATAACTTCATGGAGACTGTGAAGGAAGAAACCACATGAAAAAACTGGTAAGCATGTTCTGATTTTTTTTTTTAAAGGTTTTCACTAAGTCAAATGTATTTATTTTGTTAGAGGTTTCATGATGCTTGTATGTAAACCAAAGTAGATAATTTTGAGAATGTTCTATACATCAGTTGGGGTCTCTATAAGCTTCAATATGAGGCCCTAAACCTAGCATGAAAGTGCATCCTTGTAGTGTCTAATATAGTCAAAATGTTTGCCTTGGGTTAAGTTGAGCCAATGGCCACAGGGTAAATTGACCCAATGGTTGAGCCAATGGCAAGTTGAGAAAACAGAAGTGTTTTTTTCTTTGTAGGTGTAATCATAGCTGCTGGAAGTAGAAAGTGAAATAATGTTTCCAAAATTATATAATTACTCATGTCTGAACACTGAACTTGGGCAGCACACACGCCAAATATCAAACAGCTTGTTGTGTTGCAGCCATAGAAATATAACGAATAGAACACAGCTAGCACATAATGTTCTGAAAACCATGTTTCTTAGAGCTTGGTGAGAGCGTGGTTGTCCTATGGTTATATTGAATGCAACCTTCCCATAACGTTTCCTACTGGTTTCCTCATGGTTCTATTTAAAGTAATGGCTTAAAATTGTTCAGAGCATGTTAAGAAACAACGTTCTGTGGAAATTTCAGTACTTCAGCATAACGTTTTCTGCAGGTTTCTTGATGGTTATTTTTAAAGTCATGTTCTCAGAACATTCAGTGAACTTTGAGAAACAAAATTTTTCTGTCGAAATTTCAGTACTTCAGCATAACGTTTTCTGCAGGTTTCCTCGCCCTGAGGTCCGTGTTACCAGTCTGGCGCCACCTGTGCCAGCCCCACGCATCAGGCCTCCATTGCGCATTCCCAGTCCAGAGCTTCCGGCGACAGTTCCCAGTCCAGAGCTTCCGGCGACAGTTCCCAGCCAAGAGCTTCCGGCGACAGTTCCCAGCCCAGAGCTTCCGGCGACAGTTCCAAGCCCAGAGCTTCCGGCGACAGTTCCCAGTCCAGAACCTCCTGAGACGACCCACAGTCCGGAACCTCCTGAGACGGCCCACAGTCCGGAGCCTCCAGCGACGGCCCACAGTCCGGAGTCCTCAGAGACGGTCTGGAGTCTCCAGCGGCGGTCTGCAGTCCGGAGTCTCTAGTGGCGGTCTGCAGTCCGGAGTCTCTAGTGGCGGTCTGCAGTCCGGAGCCTCTGGCGATGATCCGCAGTCCAGAGCCGCAGGCGATGATCCACGGGTCCGGTGACACGAAAGCGGAGGGATCAGCTGGCAGAGCGGGGGCTACGCCCCGAACCGGAGCCACCTCCTATGCTGGTGGATAAGCAGGATGAGAAGGTTCTTCATCCTGCACCAGAGCGGCCACCAACATTAGTCACCCACCCTAACCCTCCCTTTTTTTCAGGTTTGCGTTTGGAGTCCGCACCTTTGGGGGGGTACTGTCGCGTCCTGACCATAGAAAGCTTTTATTTTCTATGGTAGAGTAGGTCAGGGTGTGACAGGGGGTTTTGTTGGTGGTGGTTCTAGTTTCTGTTTTTCTATGTTTTTTTGGGGGGGGATGATCTCCAATTAGAGGCAGCTGGTCATCGTTGACTCTAATTGGGGATCATATTTAAGTGGTTGTTTTTCCCACCTGGGTTTGTGGGAGATTGTTTTGAGTTAGTGTATGTTGCACCTCTTCATCACGGTTTGTTGTTTATTAGTTTATTTATATGTCTTGCATAGTTTCACTGTTATAATAAAATGTGGAACGATATACACGCTGAGCCTTGGTCCACTCCTTTAAAAACCGTGACAGGGTGATTGTGGAGGTCAGGTCATCTGATGCAGCCCTCCATCACTCTCCTTCTTGGTCAAATAGCTCTTACACAGCCTGGAGGTGTGTTGGGTCATTGTCCTGTTGAAAAACAAATGATAGTCCCACTAAGCCCAAACCGGATGGGATTGTGTATCGCTGCAGAATGCTGTGGTAGCTTGCCATGCTGGTTAAGTGTGCCTTGATTTCTAAACAAATCACCAACAGTGTCACCAGCAAAGCATCCCCACACCATAACACCTCCTCCTCAATGCTTTACGGTGGGAAATACACATGCGGAGGTCATCCGTTCACGCGGCTCACAAAGACACGGCGGTTGGAACCAAAAATCTCCAATTTGGACTCCAGCCCAAAGGACAAATTTCCACCGGTCTAATGTCCATTGCTTGTGTTTCTTGGCACAAGCAAGTATCTTCTTATTATTGGTGCCATTTAGTAGTGGTTTCTTGGCAGCAATTTGACCATGAAGGTCTGATTCACACAGTCTCCTCTGAACAGTTGATGTTGAGATGTGTCTGTTACTTGAACTCTGTGAAGCATTTATTGAGGCTGCAATTTCTGAGGCTGGTAACTCTAATGATCTTATCCTCTGCAGCAGATGTAACTCTGGATCTTCCATTTCTGTGGCAGTCCTCATAAAGAGCCAGTTTCATCATAGCGCTTGATGGTTTTTGCGACTACACTTGATGAAAATTTCAAAGTTCTTGAAATTTTCCAGATTGACTGACCTTCATGTCTTAAAGTAATGATGGACTGTTGTTTCTCTTTGCTTATTTGAGCTGTTCTTGCCATAATATGGACTTGGTCTTCTACCAAATAGGGCTATCTTCTGTATACCCCCCGCCTTTCCACAACACAACTGATTGGCTCAAACGCATTAAGGAAAGACATTTCACAAATTAACTTTTAAGAAGGCACACCTGTTAATTGAAATGCATCCCAGGTGACTTCCTCATGAAGCTGGTTGAGAGAATGCCAAGAGTTTGCAAAGTTGTCATCAAGGCAAAGGGTGGCTATTTGAAGAATCTCAAATATATTTTGATTTGTTTAACACGTT
Organism: Salmo trutta; assembly: GCF_901001165.1. Classification (NCBI taxonomy): domain Eukaryota; kingdom Metazoa; phylum Chordata; class Actinopteri; order Salmoniformes; family Salmonidae; genus Salmo; species Salmo trutta. The sequence goes on along the minus strand of NC_042981.1, from coordinate 41,174,238 downwards.
TTTGGTTACTACATGGTTCCATATGTGTTATTTAATAGTTGTGATGTCTTCACTGTTATTCTACTATGTAGAAAATAGTAAAAATAAATAAAAACCCTTGAATGAGTAGGTGTTCTAAAACAGATAGCCAGACCCTCTCTCCTACAAGAGTTTTATGACTTAACCTGTTGGGGATAGGGGGCAGTATTTGCACGGCCGGATAAAAAACGTACCCGATTTAATCTGGTTACTACTCCTGCCCAGTAACTAGAATATGCATATAATTAGTCGATTTTGATAGAAAACACTCTAAAGTTTCTAAAACTGTTTGAATGGTGTCTGTGAGTATAACAGAACTCATATGGCAGTCAAAACCCTGAGACAAATCCTAACAGGAAATGGAAATCTGATGTGCGGAATCACTTCAAACCTTTGCCATTGAAACACACAGGGACTTATTAATCATGTCAACAGTCTTTACAAAGTGGTTTGAGTCTTCTATGGTAGAAACTGACCCAAAGAGAGGCTTGGGAAGTTGGTCACAGGGGGAGGGCCATTACTACTATGACGCGGGCGCCCATGGGAACCATTTTGTTCCGAAACGTTTAGTAAGACAATGCAATCGTCCGCCTTGAATATTTTTGAAGCTCTGGTTGAAAAAGGCCCTAAAGATTTATGTTATACAACGTTTGACATGTTTGAACGAACGTAAATATATATTCTTTGCACATTCGTGACGACAAGTCCCGCGCGCTTCAGTACATTATGAGTAGCCTTCGGAACGCGCTAACAAGAAGGAACTATTGGGACATAAATTATTCACTTTTTCAAACAAAACTACATTTGTTGTGGACCTGGGATTCCTGGAAGTGCCTTCTGATGAAGATAATCAAAGGTAAGGAAATATTTACAATAGTATATTTGATTTTAGATGGTTCCAAGATGGCGCTAACATGTATCGCCTAGCCTATTTTTTTTTGAGCATACCACCTCGTTTATTGCAAAGTGTGATTTCCCAGTAAAGTTATTTTTAAATCTGGCAATGCGGTTGCATTCACGAGATGTTAATCTATAATTCTTTGAATGACAATATTACACTTTAACAATGTTTTCGAATAGTAATTTTGTAAATTGTAGCGCTGGTTCACCGGAAGCATTTGAGGGAAAATATTTCTGAACGTCACGCGCCGATGTAAAATGCTGTTTTTATATAAATATGAACTTTATCGAACAAAAAATGCATGTATTGTGTAACATCATGTCCTAGGAGTGTCATCTGATGAAGATTGTCCAAGGTTAGTGCTGCATTTAGCTGTGTTTTGGGTATTTCTGATGCATGGTAGTTGCTTTGAAAATGGCAGTGTGATTTTTTTGGGCAGGGTACTCTCCTAACATAATCTAATGTTTTGCTTTTGCTGTAAAGCCTTTTTGAAATCGGACAACGTGGTTCGATTCAGGAGAGGTGTATCTATAAAATGGTGTAGAATAGTCATATGTTTGAGAAATTGAAGTTATAGCATTTATGAGGTTTTGTATTTCGCGCGACGTGGGACGCTTGCCAGACAGGTTAACAACCGGATTGTAAATACCTTGCAGAAACTTTCCCTTCTGCTCTGCAGTATTGAGTTACAATTCCTTTGTGTGTAGAAAGAGGCTCTAACATCAAAAGATTGGACATTAGAAAATATATCCAGTCAGTAACCACGCCCACGTGAGCACAGACATTTTGCCGGCGTAATAAAATGCCCGCTTTCACCAGAGTGCTTAAAATGGATACGAAATTGACATTAGACCAAGCAGGCGGACCGTGTAAGCCGGACATCACAAATGGTTAGACTCTACCAGACCAGTGTGACAGAGCGTGAGCTGAACGTTACAAAATGGTGGGAACCTATGAAAAGGAGACCAAAACATCCCGGGTTGAGGGCCTCCCGGGTGGTGCAGTGGTCTAAGGCACTGCATTGCAGTGCTAGCTGTGCCACCAGAGACTCTGGGTTTGAGTCCAGGGTCTGTTGCAGCTGGCAATGACCAGGATAATCTGTACTGTGTTTATGTAATTCTGTGTGGTTATTTAGTTAGTAAATAATTGATTAAGACAATTTGGGGCAGAGCACATTTGGCCCAGCGTTGTCCGGGTTTGGCCGGCAGGGATATCCTTGTCTCATCGCGCACTAGTAACTCCTGTGGCGGGCCGGGCGCAGTGCACACTGGCCAGGTGTACGGTGTTTCCTCCGACACATTGGTGCGGCTGGCTTCCGGGTTGGGTGGGCATTGTGCCAAAAAAGCAGTGCGGCTTGGTTGGATTTTGTTTCGGAGGACGCATGGCTCTCCGCCTCACCCGAGTCTGTACGGGAGTTGCAGCGATGAGACAAGACTGTAACTACCAATTGGATACCATGAAATTGGGGAGAAAAAAGGGGTAAAAAAAAAAAACATGCCGGGTTGCTGCCGATGTGTAAAGTGGTCCTAGCTGTACCCTGAAGAATTAACATATCAGACCAGAAAACGTGAGGACCATCCACACTTTGAAATGGTTGGAATTTAAATGAGACCAGGCAGCGTGGAGCGGTAGCTAGACGGCTGACAAATGGTTTAAAAGTACAACACCAGAAAATGGTAAGACCCTCTGAAACTTTTGACGAGTGAAGAAGATAAAGACTACACATTCACAGTCTGCAGCTGTATATGTAAAATAGTCCAGGAAACTCAACCGAAGACGAGAAAAGAAGAACATTTCCCTATCCCCACCGCGTGATACACCTCTGATGGATCCATTCTAACTACATCTACAAAGGACATTGTGACCTCTGGTGGACAAACCAGAGACTTCTGTCGAACTACTCCCCATAGACGGACCGGTGATTTCAACAGAGAGACGACAAAGACATACAAGCGTAAATATATACATTGCAATTATTTTCGAATGAGCGGTTGTTCATGTGCAAAGTATTCATTCTTATGAGCATGGCTTCCACATGTATGTATCAGCCCACTCTCTTTGTCTCTCCCGCTCTCTTTATCTTGCCCCTCCCTTCCCATTGTGTAACCAAACGGTCATATCGGGTTAGTCCACTAGGGACTTTTCATTGCGTTATGTTAGTAATCGATCATTTGTACTGTGTGTGTGCTTATGTAATTCTGTGTGATTATTTAGTTAGTTAGTAAATAAATAATTAAGCCAATTTGTTTATCACTGATTCAACATTTAGACTAGGGTTCGTGCAGATTTACAAGGTCAACGACATTCAAAATGAGACTGATATGAGGTAATAATACATTAATAAGTGACTTATCTACAGATTTGAATATATCTTATAAGAGTTTAATTCGGGAGATAGTAACTCGTTAAATAATTTTTGCCGTGGTGCCCCAAGGTACTAATGAGTTAATTGATCACTTAATAATTAATAACATTAACGGTAGTCACGTCACGACATGTCCTATCTGTGCTTGGAGTTCAAAACAGTTAACCTAAGCTAGTTTTATAAAAAGTATTTTTGAAACATGTTCTCAGAACATTATTTAATTACCTTCAAATAACCTATCATTTCTGTGCTCAGAACATTAATAAAACTTTCAGGGAACCAAAGAAAAACATAATCAGAACATCCCTGCAACCTAAAAATGAACATTCCCAAAACAGGCAAAATGTTCACTTCCGTTCTCAGAACTTTTAAAAATGGCTTCCCACAACTTCCAAGGAACCAAATGTGCTAGCTGGGAAGGGTTTTGGAACCTCACCCTGGTAATTTGACTGGTAAACTCATGGGTATGCTCAAAATGGCTGTCAGTCCTGGCTTGAATGGGCACTTTTGTTCTATGGATTCTATTCCTCTTCGCGCTGTCAGTGAATAGTTAAAGGCCTTTTGCAAGTTCCAAAATACAATCGCGGGAAAAACATTTGGAAAGCAAAAGCCTACTGCTGAGAAGAGTAATTTGTCAGTAGAAGCAACAAAAAAACGAACAGCACTGTTTTTTAAAGTAGCTCAGGCCTATCTTGAGACCATCACCGGTACAGTGAGAAGCCTAAGCTACGCAAATTCATGCTATCTGCATCAATGGGTGAGTCAGTGGCACTCGTGATGTAACATTTGATACTGGAGCTTCGAGGCATGCTTTGAAATCGTAAGCAGCTAACTTCAAAGCAGTGTGTCAATGCGCGTATCACTTTAACAGAAGTACGTCATCAATAACGTCAAAAGTTTCGTTTAATCACCTGCTTTTTCAAACCGTTTGTTCCAAAGTGCAAGATCCTACTGATTTTGCCGTGGTTCCGGTGCTTTCTTCGATTAAGCTGCTTTCAAAAGCTTACCACTACTAGACACCATACTTATTTATACTACTAGTTAGGATTTTGTATACAAAAATACACCTGACCAGTAGCATAGCAGGTAGAGTAGGCAACTTTGGAACATTGAGGGTGTAAGGTCAAATCCCGTTACAGGTACACTATTTAGAAAATAGTTTTATGTGGTTTCTGCACTGTTCAAATAATTTATTTTATTTAGTATCATATATAAGTTTCTGTCTAAAGCATCCTAAATAATGCCATAGATTCAGTTTTAGAAAACGAGTAAACTTGAAGGAAAAAAATGAAAGCATGATGTAAGAAGCGAACATGGCAATCCAACGGGACTATAGGATATTTAAGCCAATGACTTACTGCTGCAGCATTGAGTTTTGATCAAATCAGTAGAGGAGGAAAAAAAGTCTGATAATCACACGTTGCTATTTATTGCTGACCAGCATACGTATGTGACTGACCGGCTCGATTTGGTCTTATGTAGCAAAATTTGAAATTGTGTTTTTTTTACATTGGATAAAAGTAGAGACTCAGAGCTAGAAAATGGTATATCCAGAAAATTGTATATCATACAATACAGTTGAGGAACAATGGGAAAGGAATTCTGCTTTGAAAGATGATAAACTTGTAACCTCACTTTTGAGAAAATGGACCTTGAATGTTTTGGTACCTCCTGGAGAGCACTTCTTTGTCTACACCCATTCAGCATTGTTCACACCCTTTTAAGCTTTAGCCCCACCCATCCCTTTAAGGATTCACATGTGAAGCTATGTACTAAACAACAAAATATTTCAAGACTAAAGGCTTGTTTATACTACGGGTGTGTTCGTAAATTTAATCTGGAGTGCCATTGTGCTCTGGGCGTTCGTAAATTCAGAGCGTCTGGCCAGAAAGTAGGGTTGATCCGAGCATTCTGACCTAGCAACAGCAGTCAAGCACCCAAGCTAGCTTGCTAGCTACTTCCAGATATAAATGAGAGAACAGCTCACTCTGACCATTTTAGCTGGTTTGGCTGTTTTTATGTTATCCAGAGCGTTCGTCACTGCAACTGTGCTGCTGGCAACAATTTTTGGGGTTAGGCTGTTTTTATGTTATCCAGAGCGTTGGTGACTTACCAGCTACGTCTATCGACAGTTGTCGCTGTGACATCGTAAATATTCTATTAAAATAGCTACTTGCATAGTGGAGTCTTTTGTTTAGACATGTACCTAGCTTGCTAAATAATGAACCATTATCCCAACTCATAACGTTACTACTAGAGGTCGACCGATAATGATTTATTTATTTTTTTACGCCGATACCGATACCGATTATTGGAGGACCAAAAATACGTTACCGATTAATCGGCGATCATTTTCTATTTTTTTTATAATGCCAATTACAACAATACTGAATGAACACTTATTTTAACTTAATATAATACATCAATAAAATCAATTTAGCCTCAAATAAATAATGAAACATGTTCAATTTGGTTTAAATAATGCAAAACAAAGTGTTGGAGAAGAAAGTAAAAGTGCAATATGTGCCATGTAAGAAAGCTAATGTTTAAGTGCCTTGCTCAGAACATGGGAACATATGAAAGCTAGTGGTTCCTTTTAACATGAGTCTTCAATATTCCCAGGAAAGAACTTTTAGGTTGTAGTTATTATATTATTATAGGAATTATAGGACTATTTCTCTCTATACGATTTGTATTTCATATACCTTTGACTATTGGATGTTCTTATAGGCACTTTAGTATTGCCAGTGTAACAGTATAGCTTCCGTCCCTCTCCTCGCTCCTACCTGGGCTCAAACCAGGAACACATCGACAACAGCCACCCTGGAAGCAGCGTTACCCATGCAGAAGAAGGGAAAAAACTACTCCAAGTCTCAGAGCGAGTGACGTTTGAAATGCTATTAGCGTACACCCGGCTAACTAGCTAGCCATTTCACATCGGTTACACCAGCCTAATCTTGGGAGTTGATAGGCTTGAAGGGGTGGGTATAATTTGTGGAACGTTCCAACAGGAATCTGTTCCAAAAAACGTAAAGTAAAAGGTTGCCAACCAACAACGCATACAAACCTAGCTAACTAGCTGCCGAATAGGCATCAACTCACCACGTAGCTTATTCTTAATGTTTGTCCATAGGCAAACAGACATGTGAGGACAGACATTTTTCGGAATAAACGTGATGAGTGAAAAACGCAATGAAATAGATCACTCCCTACCCGGTATCTTATTCTGCCACTATACAACTTTGTATGCGTTGTTTTTGGAATAGATTCCTGTTGGAACGTTCCACAAATTATACCCACCCAGGTTGAAGTCATAAACAGCGCAATGCTTGAAGCACAGCGAAGGGCTGTTTGAATGAATGCTTACGAGCCTGCTGCTGCCTACCACCGCTCAGTCAGACTGCTCTATCAAATCATAGACTAAATTATAATATAATAAGCACACAGAAATACGAGCCTTGGGTCATTAATATGGTCGAACCTGGAAACTATCATCTCGAAAACAAACGTTTTTTTTCTTTCAGTGACATACGGAACCGTTCTGTATTTTATCTAACGGGTGACTAAGTCTAAATGTTCCTGTTAGGCATTGATGTTTATGGTTAGGTACATTGGTGCAACGACAGAACTTTTTTCGCAAATGCGCTTGTTAAATCAACACCCGTTTGTTGAAGTAGGCTGTGATTCAATAAAAATTAACAGGCACCGCATCGATCATATGCAATGCAGGACACGTTAGATAAACTAGTAATATCATCAACCATGTGTAATTAACTAGTGATTATGTTAAGATTGATAGTTTTTTATAAGTCTAATGTTAGCTAGCAACTTACCTTTGCTTCTTGCTGCCCTCGCGTTACAGGTAGTCAGCCTGTTAATCCTTGTGGAGTGCAATGTAAGGCAGGTGGTTAGAGCATTGGACTGGTAACCGAAGGTTGCAAAAACGAATCCCCCCTGAACAAGGCAGTTAACCCCCGTTTCTAGGCCGTCATTGTAAATAAGAATGTGTTCTTAATCTGACTTGCCTAGTTAAATAAAGGTGTAAATAAAAATATATATATATTTTTTTTTTTATTAAAAAAATGTGGCAAATCGGTGGCCAAAAATACCGATTACCGATTGTTATGAAAACTTGAAATTGGCCATTCAGATTAATCGGTCGACCTCTAGTTACTACCCTGCATGAATCTGCCAACCAGGTTCAATGTTAGCTAGCTAACATTAGGCTATAACTAGCAATGCAAATGGATCTGAGATACGAATAATATTACTACACAGATCATACACGTAACGTTAACTAGCTAGCCAACCAGCTAACGTTAGATAGCTAGCTAACAGTACACTTTAACTTGAAATGAAAAATACTTTCTGACAAACTTAGAAAAGTGTAATATCGGAAAATGTAACTAGCTAGACTCTCTTACCCGTATACATGGATGGATGCTTCTCCCTCTCTGTCATGGATGTTAAGGTTGCCCTTAGTTTGAAGATGTGTTTTCTTTTTGACCCCATCTGCATTAGAGGTCGACCGATTAATTAGGGTCGATTTCAAGTTTTCTTAACAATCGGTAATCGGTATTTTTGGCCACCGATTTTTTTATTTTTTTAACTAGGCAAGTCAGTTAAAGAACACATTCTTATTTTCAATGATGGCCTAGGAACGGTGGGTTAACTGCCTTGTTCAGGGGCAGAACGATAGATTTTTACCTTGTCAGCTTGGGGATGCAACCTTACGTTAAGTAGCCCAACGCTCGAACCACCTGCTTTACGTTGCCAAGGTAAGTTGCTAGCTAGCATTAAACTTATCTTGTAAAAAAACAATCAATCAATCATAAACACTAATTAACTACACATGGTTGATGATATTACTAGTTTATCTAGCCTGTCCTGCTTTGCATATAATCGATGTGGTGTGCATTCACGAAAAAGGACTGTCTTTCTTAAAATCAATACACAAGTATATATTTTTAAACCTGCATATTTAGTTAATATTGCCTGCTAACATGAATTTCTTTTAACTAGGGAAAATGTGTCACTTCTCTTGCAAACAGAGTCAGGGTATATGCAGCAGTTTGGGCCGCCTGGCTTGTTGCGAACTGTGAAGACTATTTCTTCCTAACAAAGACAGCAGACTTCGCCAAACGGGGATGATTTAACAAAAGCGCATTTGCGAAAAAAAGCACAATCGTTGCACGACTGTACCTAACCATAAACATCAATGCCTTTCTTAAAATCAATACACAGAAGTATGTATTTTTAAACCTGCATATTTAGCTAAAAGAAATCCAGGTTAGCATGCAATATTAACCAGGTGAAATTGTGTCAGTTCTCTTGCGTTCGTTGCACGCAGAATCAGGGTATATAGAATCTGGCTCGTTGCGAACTAATTTGCCAGAATTTTACGGAACTATGAAATAACATTGTAGGTTGTGCGATGTAACAGGAATATTTAGACTTATGGATGCCACCCGTTAGATAAAATACGGAACGGTTCCGTATGTCACTGAAAGAATAATGTTTTCGAGATGATAGTTTCCGGATTTGACCATATTAATGACCTAAGGTTTATTATATTATAGTTAAGTCTATGATTTGATAGAGCAGTCTGACTGAGCGGTGGTAGGCAGCAGCAGGCTCGTAATAGTCAAAGGTATATGGTTTAGAGAGAAATAGTCGACGCGTCATAATTCCTGTAATAACTTGCAGCTGAACTTGAAAGGGGTTCCTTCGTTATTTTACCGTTCATGTCTTCCATAGAGAATGTCTTGATCTACTTCAAATAAGGTCTGTGTTTTGTGCTTAAACCGCCTCGGCGTTTTGATACCCGTGTAAATCTCACTAGATAACGTTTGTCAACATATTTTCATAAATCAACTACAATTTTTTTTTTTATCTTTGCTTATATTGATCAGAGTTATATCCTATGGATATCTACACAGTTATAAAATTGGCAAGGTGGTGTAAGCCTAAACCAAACACAAACCTTATTTTAAGTTAATCTAAAAATATCCTATGGAATAAATGAAGGAACCGCTTTTCAGATTTTGCTAGAAGGTGTCATGGGAATTATGACTCGCACTTTGGTAGTCAATTCTTACCATGCCCATTATTAAAATAGGATTTCCTGCATATAGAAATTACAGTTTTTGTTTTCAGCATTCATCACAGGTAACTTAAACTCTATTTTTATTATTCAAACAGTTGAGAGTATTTGTCTCCTAAGCAGACTCTTCAGTATCGTTGTCACTTCAGAGCTGTGTGTGTGTGTGTGTGTGTGTGTGTGTGTGTGTGTATATATACCCATATGGGGAAAAAAAATCACAATAATAAATCGGCCGATTAATCGGTACCGGCTTTTTTGGGCCTCCAATAATCGGTATCGGCGCTGAAAAATCATAATCGGTCGACCTCTAATCTGCATATTTGCAATCAAACCCCAGAATTTTCTCCATCTCCTTGGCTACCATACTCTTGATTACACTGATTTCAAACTCGGTCCTCCAGAAAGTGGAGAGCCACACTTGTGCACTTCTACTACGTGATATCTTTCAAAAAAGCTGCAAGGATTACATACACATCCTGACCAGCTCATATTCATCTTTCGGCATGTACAGCCCACTCATTATCTCAGCCAATCATGGCTAGCGGGAAGGTTGCTGACATTTTCCATGGCTAACCCAACTAGGCTCATAATTTAACAATTGTATTCGTATTTACAGATGGCATACAAGTATGTTATTCAGGCACATGAAAGTTTACATGTTCCAGATGGCATTTCTACAACAAAAAAAAGCGGTTTGATTAAAAAAAGTGTACGTTCAAATGGCGCTTCTGTGAAGTAGTGACGCGCATCATAGCCCTAGTTTCCTGAAACGACTCACATATGGCACTAATGTGCGTTGTGAACGGATAATGAAGCTCCAAGTAATCAACCTATTTTCGACACAATTGGCTGGAAAGCCTCAATGCTTCAGGAAGCTTTGTTTCCCCATCACTTAGTGCCACCAGAAAGTTGATTTAGTAGCCTACTGTAGGCTATAATATATTGTACAATCTGTGTCTCACTTCTATTTATTGGCCCTGGGCGACTGTCAAGACCAAAGCCTGGTTTCTAAAAGCATCTTAAGGCTAAGTTCATCATAGAAACATAGGATTCCATTGCCACTCATTTTGGTCATTTGTGTAGCATAAAAAAACTATTCTGATAATGTCTCCTGTCATGTAGACCTAAAGGACGTAGAATTGCATGAAATGCATTTATAAAAGGCCCAAAAAAGATTCTGACCCTGTGTGTAAATCCTAAAAACGCTTCTGCTGAACTGTATGCCACTAGGCAAATTTGATGATAGAATAACGTTATTATAACTCAAAACATCTTCCTCAGCTATGGGCGTAATGCAAGGCATTATCCCTGGGATATGAGGTAACAACAGGACCTGGCCTATATTAAAAGTGTTTCAAAAGCCTCCTGAGTGGAGCAGCGGTCTTGGGCACTGCATCTCAGTGTTGCGGTGTCACTACAGCCTGGGGTTCAATCCCAGACTGTGTCACAACTGGCCATGTTTGGGAGCAAGTTGGTGTTAAGAAGTGTGGCTTGGCGGGTCATGTTTCGGAGGATGCATGACCCGATCTTTGCCTCTCCTGAGCCTGTTGGGGAGTTGCAGTGATGAGACAAAAAGTGTTTGTTAGGCGTTAAGCCTGTGTTAAAAGATGCTTACAATTATTAAGGACATTTTCACATATGAAATTTGGTTTCCTGGAGTGTTTGTGAGAATACTACAGAGTAGGTTTCGCTTTCACAAGACCTGAAAATAACAGGGTGAGATGCACAGTTAGTGAGCTAGCTTGTTGACAACGGGCCAAAAAAGTTATACACTGCCGTGTCACAATAGCTGGTACTCAGGTCCTAGATCTTAGATCCACTACTCATGCAGGTCCAGGATTTGTTTCAGACAGGGTTTGTTTGCGTTTCACACATGCTTTATAGCGGATCAGGGTACCAAATGCTCAAGGATCCAGATCATAAGGGGATATATGAAAGCGCCCTAAAATAATTGTGTTTGGGAAATAAAGATAGACTTTGTTTTACTAAAAAGGTAGTGGTAATATTTCATTCAGTACAGAAAATTTGTAGGCGGTTAACTTACCCGGTCCTGTAACTGAACTTAACCCGGGTATGGGGTAAGTTGTGCCAAGAGGCCACTTCTTTTTGGACAAGCTGTGTTTTCAAAAGTGTAATGTTTACATGATTTCTGATTATGTCCAGGGATACACAACATTTTGAAATATATGTAGATCTTTGTTAGAAAGAATACTATATTTCCCTTAACTGAGCGATGCTGAATTGCTCAACTTATCCCACTCTCCCCTATGCTATGAAGAAATAGTGGAAGAAGCAGCCAATTCAGTGTTGGTTTCTACATAAAAGAGGACAATCAGCTTAAGCTTCCCGTTCTTTGCAAACACGCATGGTTGCTGGCTACGGAGGTGTCTCGATAGCTGTGGTGCGCGCATGCTAAGCAATAATTAACTTGCAATATGTGCAATGTAAATGTCCTGCTGCCTTCACTAAGGATGAATATCATATGATCCAGACAGTGCTATGGTTTATTTCCATCAGTATAAACGTCTCACCTCACTACAGTAATTATGAAAGTTTGACCACTTAGCAACATCAACATTGTTTTGTGTGCCCATAAGAATGATGAGTTAGTATGGCAGGTACATTAGCATATTGAAATGTAAAACTTCTCCTATCACTTCATCATTTGCTCAACTAAAGCCAGGGACCGTTGTGAATAGATACTAGGTCTACATGCCTTACTAATAAATCAACCTGGACTCAGGGGTAGTAAAATAGTAAATTTAAATACAAAATAATTATGTTTTATTGTCACATACACCAGATAGGTGCAGTGAAATGTGTGGTTTAAAAGTATGATATGTAACGTTTAGTATGGTACGTATTCATTTGGTGATGTCCATCATCCATTTTGTATTATATGTTACGAATTAGAATTCGCATATGTTACTAATTGCAATTTCTACAATATGTTACGAATTTGCTAAACTTTTATGTTACGAATTACAATTTGCTGTGGCTAACGTTAGCTAGGTGGCTAATGTGAACGTTAGCTAGGCTAGGGATTAGGAGTTAGGTTAAAGGGCTAAGGTTAAGTTTAGGGGAAGGGTTGCAAAGAAGCTACAAAGTAGTAAGTATTTGCAAAGTTGCTAATTAGCTAAAATGCTCAAGTTGGCCATGATGAGATTCAAACACGCAATCCTTGGGTTGCTAGACGTTCACATTATAGGTCTACCCATTCACCCCGACTAACCAGCCTACTTTTGTTTTTGCCATAAGTAACCTTCTGTCTTATGTAACCATACCAAACGTAACATATCATACTCATTTGAGTGTCCCAGATTTACATTTACTATGTTACGTCTAGTCTATAAATAGGCAAAGCCTAAGTGCCGAATGCCAAAATATGCAACAAACAATGTAGGCCTACTGTATAAATAATCTACTGTTGCATTTTAGGCCTAAAGCCTAGGTCTTTTTACAAAACACTGAGAGGGCTGTTTGTCAAAATGTCCCACTATAACCTACTTCCTGGCTCAGAAGATGGGTTTACTTGACCAATCAATAGGACACGTCAATTAGGACTGATGGGCTCTGATATCTATTACATTCTCCTGATCCATCTTCATCTAAAATGGACAGGAGTGGTCTGGGGGAGCCAGACTGTTTGGAAATTACTCATTCAGTAGTTTAACTCAAAGTCTATGAGGTCTAGCCTATCACCTCTGGGGAAATTCTATGGCCATGCCTTGCTACTTTGTGTTTGAGCTCAAATAGAGATGGAGAGTAAAGTACAAGCTGACAGACACTGCTTGTAATGCCAGCTATTAGTTTGATACAGAAGGCTGGTTAAATAAATAAGAAAGAGTCTGAAAGGGTCGACGTGAGGCTGTCAGTGAGGTGCAGGTCCTGTTCTCCATGCTTAAATACAGGTACGTCTTCATTGTGCTTTACCTGCATTTTCTGCACTGGATGAAGACATTTCAGAAGCGCGCGTGCGCACACACACACACACCAGGCAATGTAACAACAAAAAGGCAAAATACTTTTCTCTCTTTGAAAGAGAACTCTTTCAATGGACTGAATCTGAATGACAGTCAGAAAATGTGTCTAGCAAGCACCTTTTCTCTTCCTCTCATTCTTCCTCTTACTCATTTGAGGGTCAATATCCAGGCTGGTGATTAATAATAATAAAGACCTCTACACCAGGTGGTATCAGAGGAAGGCTGTACAAATTGTAAAATACTCCAGCCAACCAAGTCATAGACTATTCTCTTTGCTACCGCACGGTAAGCGGTACTGATGCACCAAATCTGGAACCAACAGGAGTGGTCCTTGAACAGTTTCTACCCCCAAGCCATAAGACTGCTAAATAGTTAACCAAAGACCCCCCCTCCCCCTTTGCACTAACTCTTTTCACTCATCACATGTGCTGTTGCTACTGCTTATTATCTATCCTGTTACCTAGTCACTTTACACCTACCCATATGTACATTCACCTCTGAAGGTAAATAATGTACTTACATTCAGTAATTTTGCTCTGAGTTGTCATCCTGAGGGTCCCAGAGATAAAATGTAGCATAGTTTTGTTTAAAAAAAATACAAATGTAGTGACTGGGTTCTACAGTTTGAAGCCCTGCTATCTCTGGCTCCACACCCAACCTGCCCGGCCATCTAGATGTGTGAAAGTTAGTGTATAAGCTAATGATCCATCATGTATGACATTCCTGGGAGTGTGTAAACTTACAAAAATGATATGGTAATACAAAATGTATGTTCTCTATAGTTATGTACTTCAAAATGTATCAATTGACCAATTCGGCACATTTGGGCAGACTTGATAAAAAATATTGTGCAGTATTGCAATGTTTCACTAGATCAATCTGAAACGTTGCATACACACTGCTGCCATCTAGTGGCCAACATCTAAATTGCGTCTAGACTCCTATATTATATTATGCGCTTTCTCTTGCATTTCAAAAATGAAGGACACATTTATTTATTTTTAAAACGCATGTTTTTTTGTTTGTATTATCTTTTACCAGATCTAATGTGTTATATTCTCCTACATTCATTTCAAATTTCCACAAACTTCAAAGTTTGCATATCCTTGCTTCAGGTCCTGAGCTACAGGCAGTTAGATTTGGTTGTCATTTTAGGCCATAAAAAAAAAAAGGGGTCAGATTTATCCCTTTAAATTACCGTAAATTCCAGACTATAAGGCGCAACTTTTTTCCCATGCTTTGAACCCCGCGGCTTAAACAATGACGCGGCTAATATATGGATTTTTCCCGCTTTCAATTTTTTTTTCTACAAAAAAACACATTCTGTGACGTGCTCAGTTTTTTGCCGGCATGAAGCTTTCATTAGACCAATGAAATTGCCGAACGGGTTAAGGTCAAACAACTTTTTTGTTTACTGTTTAGATTAAATAGAGCGCTCTCAAACTTCCCATCATTCTGATTACGGTAGTCATTTTGTCACCCTCATTATGGCAAAGACACGGAGAAATGCATATGATGCAGCTTTCAAGTTGAAGGCGATTGATCTGACTGTTGGAAAAAGAAATAGAGCTGCTGCACGGGAGCTTGGTCTTAATGTGTCGATGATAAGACGTTGGAAACAGCACCGTGAGGAATTGACTCAGTGCAAAAAGACAACTAAAGCTTACTGCTAATTTTACATTTTTTGTTACAAGCCGTGTTTCGTTAAAGCCTATTTATTTTTGTTACAAGCCGTGTTTCGTTAAAGCCTGTGTAAAGTTCATCTGCGGCTTATAGACATGTGCAGCTTATTTATGTTCAAAATAATATTTTTTTTTAAATTCAGTGGGTGTGGCTTATATTCAGGTGCGCTTTATAGTCCGGAAATTACGGAAGTGGATTTAGCTATTTCAGCCACACCCATTGCTGACAGGTGTATAAACCAAGCACACTGCCATGAACTCTCCATAGACAAACATTGGCAGTAGAACGTCCTTCCTGAAGAGCTCAGAGACTTTCAATGTGGCACCGTCATAGGATGCCACCTTTCCAACAAGTCAGTTCATCAAATTTCTGCCCTGCTAGAGCTGCCCCGGTCAACTGTAAGTGCTGTTATTGTGAAGTTAAAATGTCTAGGAGCAACAACGGCTCAGCCGCGAAGTGGTAGGCCACACAAGCACACAGAGCGGGACCGCCAAGTGTTGAAGAGATTCTATGCTTCCAACTTTGTGGCAACAGATTGGGGAAGGCCCTTTCCTGTTTCAGCATGACAATGCCCCAGTGCACAAAGCGAGGTCCATACAGAAATGATTTGTCAAGATCGGTGTGGAAGAACTTGACTGGCCTGCACAGAGCCCTGACCTCAACCCCATTGAACACCTTTGGGATGAATTGGAACACCGACTGTGAGCCAGACCTAATCGCCCAACATCAGTGCCCGACCTCACTAATGCTCTTGTGGCTGAATGGAAGCAAGTCCCCGCAGCAATGTTCCAACATTGAAAGTGTTGCAGAAGGTTACAATTGGTGGAATCATGCCATATTTAGACTCAATAATCTTGAACAAGGTTGGAGTGCTGGAATGTGGAGCAATGAAACGGAGTATGAGTCTACTCGGTGACACCCACAGAGCATAACTGTGATGAGTTTACACCAGTGTTTCCTCTGCATTCATTTAAGTGTGGCGCTGCGCCACGGCAGAATTGCCGACACACCAAAAGAAACATCCTATTTCTACCAAACATAGTTTCAATAAAGTTCTGCGAAGCACATTCGCTTTCCATGGTAAATAAATAATCTGTCTGGGTTCAACACAGTTCTGAAGGTTATTTAGCTCTGTGAGCTGTGGCAGGCAGCCTGCAACTCAAGAAACACAGCGCACCAGTGACCAGCGAGCGAGTGACCAGTGCTTGATACAGACGCTCTGCAGCGCAAAACACAATTCGCTTGAATCACTTCAGAATGCACCTGCGCGAGAAACAGCAAGCCAGGGACCAGTGCCCGAGTGACCAGTGCGCAATACAGAAGCTCTGCAGCGCAAAACACAATTCACTTGAATCACCTCAGAGTACACCTGCATGAGAAACTGCAAGAAAGGTACGTTAGTTTGTTTGTTTGACTAACGTTAGCTAGCCAACAACATAAGCTAGCTATAACCTAAAAACTCAACATAATTTAGATCTATAATATTGCTGCCACAATTGTAACGGCAATTAGCTATAGAATATCCATAAGTATGTTGATGATAGAAACACGCTTAACTAACGTTGCTAGTTCGTTTGGAACTGTATCATGTGCAAGCAAGATAGCTGCATTTATCTATATTCGATTACATTTCATTTTTTTTCACATTAGTTCATTGAAATATTTCCAGCCACAGCAGTGAAAGAGAAAGGGGGAGCAGGGACAAGAGTGTCAGGTAACGTTCACTTAGCAAGCTAACGTCAAATCACCCTGAATTAAATTAAACTTTCTTTAGTTAGCTTAAGCTTTTAAAGAGTTAGCTATCGTATATGGCTTACTTTGCTAGACAGAGAAGGCAGAATCCCAGGAGTGAGGTAGAGATGCATGAGGGACAGAGTGGAGCAGAGGAGAGGAGAGAGCCAGGAGGGGAGATAAAAGGAGAGAGGAGAGCAGAGTGGAACAGCGGAAAAGAGAGAGCCAGGAGGGGAGATGGAAGGAGAAAAGGAGAGAGGAGAGCAGAGTGGAACAGAGGAAAGGAGAGAGCTAGGAGGGGAGCTGGTAGGACGAAAGAGAGAGGATAGCTGAGAGAAGGAGAAGAAAGAGGAGTAGATAAAAGTAGAGGAGAGAGGAGTAAGGCCAAGTGCGCACAACCACCAATCAGGATTGGACCCAAAATGGCTTAAAATGTACAGACTGATTTCCTTTAATTGGGCAAAGGGCTAAAAATGTTTGTGCATATTTAGTCTGTACTAGTCTACAGCATTATGTGTAGTGTTGTAATGCTTACTATCTGTAATAGTTTGGTTAATAATGGTTTATTTTAGTTTTTTCCTTTTAAAAAGTCACCAGAACCAAGGTTTTCAGTACTTATACATATTTTTAAAACGTAACCTTTATTTAATTCGGCAAGCCAGTTAAGAACAAATTCTTAATTACAATGACAGGCCAAACCCAGACAAACCCAGGCCAAACCCGGCCAAACCCAGACGACGCTGGGCCAATTGTGCGCCACCCTATGGGACTCCCAATCACGGCTGGATGAGATACAGCCTGGATTCGAACCAGGTGCTATAGTGACGCCTCTTGCACTGAGAGGCAGTGCCTTAGACCGCTTCGCCACTCGGGAGCCCAATGTTAGCGTCGTAGTAGCTCTTATTGCGGGACTTTGACTATGGGAAAACATCTCCCCAGTCAGCATATTGTGCCTATTGACATTTATATTGCACTATACAGCCTACCTCAGGATTGGGGATCAATGAAATGGGGTATCAGTCTACTCTACTCAGTACCCAAGTGCTTTTTTCCCAAAGTCCTCCTCCGAGTTATCAGGCTCTAAAACATCCAGGTCATATTGTTTTTACACATAGTAGGTTGACTGGTACAATAAATGTGGTTCAATTCACAGTGGTTTCAGAGCCCCGCAATAAGAGCTACAACGCTAATGTTCTCTGAGTGTCACTGAGTAGACTGATACGCCATGTCATTGAGCCACAATCCATAGGTAAGGCTGTTCAGTGAAATAAGTATTCCAACAATGCAATTCTGAAGTCTAATACATCCAGTGTGATTAACATATTTTTGTCAAATGAACAAATGATTGTCTTTTGTTGAATTTATATAAGAATATTACAACCTCGTTTAGCATGATCTATTCCATTATGGCATGATTCCACTATTTGTATTCATTTGCAACACTTTCAATTAGACTTTTATTTTGAAGGCTAGGCTAGCTAACTAACTAACTATAGCTACTGAAACAGATGATTTCGTTTTGATTATGTTTTTAGGGAAGAACAGAGCTTGGGGAAGTGTGTCTGCGGCAGGTGCGCGAGACAAAACTTTACCAGCATCATAGCATAGGTATCGGTGAATCGTTGTGACATGAAATTCGCGTAATCACTGTGTAATAACTACGTAATACATTTACGTGACGTAAAGTCATATTCAGGTCCTGATTGGTCAACATGCTTATTTAACGCGTCAAATGGTGTTTTTGAAGCGTCAAATAGTGTTTTTTGACACACAAAGACCAAAACGGCGTTCCATACTGATGGCAGAGGGCGTGGGGCTACTGTGTGTATGTGTAGAACAAAGCACAACACAATCACAATGCTGAACTTTTGGCGCAATTGTTTCAGCCAATCATACTAGCAAATGTGACGTTAGCTACGTAATATATGAATCAGCTAATTTAGACTACTACTGTATAGTTAACAAGCTATGCCAAATATACTTTCCCCTATGCCAAAATGGCATCTTCACGAGAAGTCATTGATTTGCTGAAGCTGGTATTGTGTCTTTATACAATCTAGTTAGTGAATTTTGTCAACTGGCTAGCTAGTTAACTAAGCTAGCGAGCAACAACATTATAACAATTAGAACAAGGGTGAGCTAACGTTAGTTATAGCTAATGCTAGAAACTAGTTAGCTAGCTACACATCTTTGACATGATGACTCAAACTTACCACTGAGTTCTTCATTGTTGACTTCACCGTAAACCCTTCGGTTTTCAGCTCCAGGGCTCTCATATTTGTGCACATGAGAAAGGCAATAGTGATACAAACTAAAACCTTGAAACGTTTAACGACTACCGTTAGATAAACTAAAATGTAACTATTCACCGAGCAACATTAGCTAGCTACACTTCTGACTCTGTTAGGGTTGTTACGGATACACTTTGAAGACGCCTTCCCGTTGCTATGCAGGGTGTTTCCATGGAAACGCCACGCTGTGCGCGCTCCTCCCTGCTGCAGCCAGGAGGAGCTACATGTGCCGACGGTATGCCTACTTTTTATGGTCCATTCTGAAAAACATGTTGATATAACCTTACTACTGTCGGCTACTGCACTGCATAGTATTATTCACAATAATAATTGTACCACCCTACTGTAATGTAGGCCTACATAGAGCCAAACCTGTTTTCATCAGAGATCAAGTCAGTGCTCAGTTTTTGTAGCAGAACAGGGCAAGTCTAATCTATTCATTAAGCACACCCAGGCACCTGTGCAATTATTTTCAGAGGGATATAAGACAAAGACTTATATTTTCTACATGTTCTTATCAGACTTTTTATCTGATTATCATCAAAGTATATTCCTTCTTGAAAATGACATGCACATGTTAATTAGCCCATAGAACGATTCTGCTATGTTGTGGTTGGAATCCTCACCTGACAAATCAACGGTCATGTGCCTCACATAATGCAGTAGGCGACCATCTAAGTGCCTAATGATGACTTATCAGGCAGGTTAATTGAAGCCTTGACTCTCGAAAGATGGTTAGAGAGCCAGAGCCTATTGAATCATTCCAATTTAGGGATGTGGAACTTTTAATCTCCAATGTCCTTTTTGCCTCTGGGGACTTTCTTCCTGAGCTGGCCCAACTGTTATTAATCTTTAGTGCACAGGCAATTTCTCTAAAAGCCCCTATTTGTTTTTTATGGCTCCATTGAGAGGAGTTGGTTGCAATGGAGAGGAAGACTGTAAACAAGAGATGCGGGGAAGGAAGGCGAGTTATGTCCCTGTCAGCAGCAGTGGTCGCTGGCCCTCTTTTCTCCCCTGCAGATTAAAAAGAGCAGGAAGAAGAGTTTCAAAAGTAAAGCGGAGCGTCAGCATGAATTCGGCTGAACTGAGAAATGGCTGCTGCTCGAACGGAATGGTATCACACTGTTTCAAAAACCCGCTGAGGAGGAAAGTGTAATCTGGAAGAAACACGGTAGATATTGCAAAGTGGCTTTTTAAATGCAAAACAATGATATACTAGGCCTACATTTTCCCTTTTTAGTATTGCGCTACACCCCACAGGTCAAGCTAATACTGTATATCTATTTTTCTCTGCTACCACAAGGACATCCACAATAAAGGATTAATTGCCTTGTTTCCTGTGACTAATGATGTGTTTATGTGCACTTTCTGTTTTGATCTCTCAGAAAAATCGGCACAGTGAGAGCGGAGTGAAGGAAAAAACCTCCGCCACTACCACCATGACACCAGGAAGTGAATGTGCCTCTATGCAGTGCATGCCTTGATTTATATCCTGTGTTTTCGTCCCCAGCATCTCCATTTCCATGATCTTATCTTCATGGTTTGATCTCCAGCTCATTTGCCAGGCCCCGTCAATGCCCTGACAGTGTTCGATGTGAGGAAAGCCGCAATTATGACATCATGAAAGCAGAATACCCACAGAATACCTAGAAAATGGAAGCCAAGGGGAGTTCGGCTTCTCCAAAGAGCCCAAGAGAAAGTCAGCAGGAAATAAAGGAGACAGTTGCAACATGTCCGCCAATTACCGATGCAGCCACACTGCTGTTAGTGTCAACGATTAGGCTTTCAATGAGGTCTCTGGGGCCAGCTGGTGCATCAGTTTGTGAATGTCACGAGGTGACAAGTGTAGATGGAACCTTGCTAATCTAAGGAGGTGATGCTCTGTCTCCTGATAAAGAATAAAACAACAGTAGTAGTAGTCAAGTAGATTTTTCATGGTACACAGTACAATGAAATGCTTACTTGCAGGTTCACTTTCAACAATACTGCATTAGAAGAAGAATAAAAAGGAATAATGGAATAAAAAACAGAGTAAATTTAGCATAAATATATAATATATTGTTACGTGTAAATTACATTGGATTTGATCACTCACATGTCATCAATGATGGATGCTATTTAGGCCAATATAGCATTGGCAAAGTCATCAACAGCTACCCTGGCGTCCGAGCTGAACATCCCCACTCAGCCCCTCTCCATTCCCATGGACGTTAGAGTGCTAGCCGGGTGCTCTATAGGCCGAGTCTCCCACAACACCACTCCCATCAACCTACGCGTGTCAGGGAACCACAGCGAGGCTATCCAGTTCCTGCTCATCAAGTCCCCTCAGATTCTCCTGGCTCCAGCGACACAATCCCCTCATTAACTGGTCTACTGGTGTCTTCATGGGCTGGAGCCCGTTCTGCCACGCCCATTGCCTGAAGTCAGCACAACCTGCCCCGGGACGTACTCCCGGGGGCTCGGAAGGTGCCCCGGACCTCTCCAGGACCTCCGGGAGGTATTCAACAAGGCCCGGGCCACTTCGCTCCCGCCGCACTGACCTTATGACTGTGGGATTGACCTTCTCCCTAGCACGACTCCTCCCCGGGGACGACTGTACTCTCTGTCGGGACCAGAGACCAAGGTAATGGAGACCTACATCGGGGACTCCCTTGTTGCAGGATTCATTCGTCCTTCTTCTCCCGCCGGCACAGGGTTCCTCTTTGTGGAGAAGAAGGACAAGACCCTACGCCTGTACATTGACTACCGGGGTCTCAATGACATAACGGTGAAGAACCACTACCCGCTACCACTCATCTCCTCAGCCTTCGAGCATCTCCAGGGGGCCACCTTGTTTTCCAAGCTTGATTTTTCAGAACGCCAACCACCTGGTGCGAATACGGGAAGGGGACGAGTGGAAGACCGCCTTCAACACGGCCAGCGGTCACTACAACTATCTGGTCATGCCATTTGGCCTTACCAACACCCCTGCTGTGTTCCAGGCTCTGGTCAATGATGTTCTCTGCGACATGTTGAACCGGTTCGTCTTTGTCTACCTAGATGACATCCTCATCTTCTCCCATTCCACCCAAGAACATGTGCTCCACGTCTGACAGGTTCTCCAACACCTCCTGGAGAACCAGCTTTTTGTGAAAGCAGAGAAGAGCGAATTCCATTGCTCCACCATCCCCTTCCTGGGTTACATCATCGCTGCTGGGAGTGTACAGATGGATCCCGGGAAGGTGAGAGCGGTGGTGGATTGGCCCCAGCCCATGTTCGGAGTGCAACTGCAACATTTCTTGGGAATCGCCAACGTCTATCGCTGCTTTATCCAGGATTACAGCACCCTGGCTTCCCCCCTGTCTGCACTCACTTCGCCCAAGGTTCCGTTCACGTGGTCTCCAGCTGCTGACTGGTCTTTCTGGGACCTCAAACATCGCTTCACCACAGCTCCCATCTTGGTTCATCCAGACCCTTCCCGTCAGTTCATGTTGGAGGCCGATGCTTCTGATGTCGGAGTGGGGGCGGTCCTGTCCCAGCATTCTGCCCTGGACCTCAAGCTACATCCCTGCGCCTTCTTCTCCCAAAGCCTCAACGCCACGGAAAATAACTACAATGTGGGGAATCGTGAGCTTCTCGCTGTGAAGATGGCATTGGAGGAATGGAGGCACTGGCTGGATGGGGCGGAACACCCATTCATCGTGTGGACCGACCACAAGAACCTGGAGTATCTCCGCACAACCAAGCACCTCAACTCAGGCAAGCCAGATGGGCACTGCTGTTCACACGGTTCAACTTCTCCCTCTCGTACCGGCCGGGATCCAAGAATGTCAAGCCGGATGCACTGTCCAGCCAGTATAGCCCCCCGGGTACCACCCCGGAGTCCGAGAACATCCTTCCCACCTTGTGCCTGGTGACGGAACTCAACTGGGATATAGGGAAACAAGTCCGGGAGGTGCAGCGGTACCAGCCGAACCCTGGGGGGGGCCTGATAATCGAATGTTTGTGCCTGACGCTGTCCACACTGCGGTCCTGGAGTGGGCCCATTCCTTCAGGCTTGCCTGCCACCCGGGCTCCCCTCGGACCCTGGCCTTTGTGCGACAACGCTTTTGGTGGCCTACAATGGTTCAGGATGTCACTGCGTTTGTCACCGCCTGCACAGTCTGTGCTCAGAATAAGACTCCTCAGTAAGCTCCAGCTGGTCTTCTGCAACCACTGCCTGTCTCTCACCGACCCTGGTCCCACATATCCCTGGATTTCGTCATGGGTCTCCCCCGTCTGAGGGCAACACTGCCATCCTGGCTGTGGTCGACTGGTTTTCCAAGGCCACTCACTTCATTCCTCTCCCCAAATACCCCCGGCCAAGGAGACGGCCCAGCTCATGGGGCAGCATGTCTTCCAGATCCATGGACTGCCCATGGACATGGTCTGACCGGGGGCATCAGTTCTCGTCCCGGTTCTGGATGGCGTTCTGCGCCCTCATTGGGTCGTCGGCCAGCCTGTCCTCTGGGTTCCACCCCCAGTCCAATGGCCAATCGGAGCGAGCCAACCAGGATCTTGAGACTACTCTGCGCTGCCTGGTCTCTGCCAACGCTACCTCCTGGAGTGAGCAGCCGGTGTGGGTCGAGTACGCCCGCAAAACCCTTCCCTGCTCTGCCACGGGCCTATCTCAGTTTGAGTGTTCCCTGGGGTATCAGCCCCCGCTCTTCCCCGAGCAGGAGGAAGAAGACGGCGTACCTTCCGCCCAGATGTTTGTGCGCTGCTGTCTTTGTACCTGGAGGAGAGCCCGGTTGGCCCTCCTCCAGGTATCGACAATAGGTGGATCGCCATCGGACCCCGGCATCGTCTCTGGCAGAAGGTATGGCTATCCACCCGGGATCTGCCCCTCCGGGTGGAATCCCGCAAACTCACCCCCCAGTTTATCAGCCCATTTCCCATCTCCAAGATTATTAGCCCCTCTGTTGTTCGTCTTCTGTTGCTCCGTACCCTTCGTATACATCCCACCTTTCATGTGTCCAGAGCCCTTTGTCTCCTGTTTCCAGTCAACAAGCGTATTTGTTCTCAGCTCCTGCTTTTTCCAGTCTCTCCTTTTTCTCGCCCTCCTGGTTTTGACCCTTGCCTGTCCTGACTCTGAGCCCGCCTGCCTGACCACTCTGCCTGCCCCTGACCCTGAGCCTGCCTGCCGACCTGTACCTTTGCCCCACCTCTAGATTGTTGACCTTTGCCTACCCTGACCCTGAGCCTGCCTGCCATCCGGTACCATTGCCCCATCTCTGGTTTCCTGACCCCTGCCTGCCTTGACCAATTTATTGCCTGTCCCTGTTGGAATATTAAACCATTGTCAATTCAACGTGTCTGCGTCTGGGTCTTACCTTGATTCCTGATACTGATGGCTTGATTTTTGCTCTGACATGCATTGTCAACTGTGGGAACTCATGTCCAATTAATTTTAAAAAACAGGTGGACTCCAATCAAGTTGTAGAAACATCTCAAGGATGATCAATGGAAACAGGATGCACCCGAGCTCAATTTTGAGTCTCATAGCAAAGGGTCTGAATACTTATGCTAATAAGGTATTTTTGTTTTATACATTTGCAAAAATGTATAAAAAACAGTTTTTGCTTTGTCATTATCGGTATTGTGTATAGATTGATGAAGAAAAATTGGTATTTAATACATTGTAGAATAAGGCTGTAACTTAGCAAAAGTGAAGGGGTCTAAATATTTTCCGAATGCACTGTATATATATATATATATATATATATATATATATACACATACACACACACACACACACACACACACACACACTGAAAAAAATGTAAAAGCAACATGTTAAGTGTTGGTCCCATGTTTCATGAGCTGAAATAACAGATCCCATAAATGTTTCATGGGCACAAAAAGCTTATTTCACAGAAATTGTGTACCGATTTCTTTACATCCCTGTTAGTGACCATTTCTAATTTTCCAAGATAATCTATCTATTCCATATCAAGAAGCTGTTTAAACTGCATGGTCATTACACAAGTGCACCTTATGCTGGGGGCAATAAAAGGACACTCTAGAATGTTTTGTCACACAACACAATGCCACAAATATTTCAAGTTTTTAGGGAGCGTGCAATTGGCATGATGACTGTCCACCAGAGCTGTTGGCAGAGAATTGAATATTCATTTTTCAACCACAAGCCACCGAAAAACGTCTTTCTAGAAAATTTGGTAGTACATCCAACCGGCCTCACAACCGCAGACCATGTGTATGGTGTCGTGTGGGCAAGCAGTTTCCTGATGTCAACATTGTGAATGGAGTGCCCTATGGTGGCGGTATGGTTATGATATGGGCAGGTATAAGCTACGGACAACAAACACAATTCCATTTAATAATTGCCGATTTTTATTTTTTATTTATTTTGGGGGCAGGATTTTTTTTCCCGCTTTATCTCCCCAATTGGTAGTTACAGTCATGTCCTATCGCTGCAACTCCCGTACGGACTCGGGAGAGGCGAAGGTCGAGAGCCATGCGTCATTCAAAACACGACATTGCTCGCTTAACCTGGAAGCCAGCCGCACCAATGTGTGGGAGGAAACACCGTACAACTGGCAACATGAGTCAGCATGCATGCGCCCGGCCCGCCACAAAGAGTCGCTAGACGGCGATGGGACAAGGACATCCCGGCCGGCCAAATCCCCCCCTAATCCGCTGGGCCAATTGTGCGCCACCTCATGGGTCTCTTAGTCACGGCCAGCTGCAACACAGCTTGGGCTCAAATCCTGGTCTGCAGTGATGCCTCTAGCACCGCGACGCAGTGTCTTAGGCCGCTGCACCACTCGGGATGTGATCAATGGCAATTTGAATACACAGAGATATCGTGACAAGATCCTGAGGCCCATTGACGTGCCATTCATCCGACACCATCACCTCATGTTTCAGCATGATAATGCACAGCCCCATGTCATAAGGATCTGTACATAATTCCTGGAAGCTGAAAATGTCCCAGTTCTTCAATGCCCTGCATACTCATCAGACATGTCACCCATTGAGCCTGATTGGGGAGCTCTGGATGGATGTGTACGACAGCGTCTTCCAGTTCCCGCCAATATCCAGAAACTTCACACAGCCATTGAAGAGGAGTGGGATAACATTCAACAGGCCACAATGAACAGCCTGATCAACTCTATTTGGAAGGAGATGTGTTGCGCTGCATGAGGCAAATGTTGGTCACACCAGATACTGACTGGTTATCTGATCCACTCCCTTACCTTTTGTTTTAAGGTATCTGTGACCAACAGATGCAAATCTGTATTCCCAGTCATGTGAAATCCAATGATTAGGGCCTAACAAATTTATTTAAATTGACTGATTTCCTTATACAGTATGAACAGTAACTCAGTAAAATCTTTGCAATTGTTGCATGTTGTGTTTATATTTTTGTTCAGTATTTATACTGTACAGTGCCTTCGGAAAGTATTCAGACCCCTTGACTTTTTACATTTTTTTTGTGTTATAGCCTTATGCTAAAGTGTAATACATTAGTTTTTTTCCCTCAATCTACACACAAAACCCCATAATGACAAAGCAAAAATAGATGTTTTAGAAATTTTAGCAAATGTATTACAAATGTGACCGACCGGCTCGATTCAGTCCTATGTAGCAAAATTTGAAATTGTGTTTTTTACATTGGAGAGAAAATCACTACTAAAGGACACCAATAAGAAGAGGAGACTTGCATGGGCCACGAAACACGAGCAATGGACATTAGACTGGTGGAAATCTGTCCTTTGGTCTGATGAGTCCAAATTTGAGATTTTTGGTTCCAACCACAGTGTCTTTGTGAGACGCAGAGTAGGTGAAAAGATGATCTCCACATGTGTGGTTCCCACCGTGAAGCACAGGGGAGGAGGTGTGATGGTGTGGGGGTGCTTTGCTGGTGACACTGTCTGTGATTTATTTAGAATTCAAGGCACACTTAACCAGCATGGCTACCACAGCATTATGCAGTGATACGCCATCCCATCTGGTTTTCGCTTAGTGGGACTATCATTTCGTTTTCAATAGGACAATGACCCAACACACCTCCAGGCTGTGTAAGGGCTATTTGACCAAGTAGCAGAGTGATGGAGTGCTGCACCAGATGACCTGGCCTCTACAATCACCCGATCTCAACCCAATTGAGATGGTTTGGGATGAGTCGGACCACAGAGTGAAGGAAAAGCAGCCAACAGGTGCTCAGCATATGTGGGAACTCCTTCAAGACTGTTGGAAAGGCATTCCAGGTGAAGCTGGTTGAGAGAATGCCAAGAGTGTGCAAAGCTGTCATCAAGGCAAAGGGTGGCTACTTTGAAGAATCTCAAATATAAAATATATATTTTTTGGTTTAACACTTTTTTGGTTACTACATGATTCCATATGTGTTATTTCATAGTTTTGATGTCTTCACTATTATTCTACAATGTAGAAAATTGTAAAAATAAAGAAAAACCCTTGAATGAGCAGGTGTGTCCAAACTTGTCACTGGTACTGTATGTGTCAGCCTACTAATTATAAAAATGCTAATTAGGCCCTATTATATTAAAACATTTAAATCAAGTTCACTAGCCTATGATTGTAACTTTGTAGGCCGCATGTCCTGCACCAGCATAGGATGTTCTCTCCCAGCTTCATGGTCCACTTAACAGTATAATACAATACAGTATAATACAATACAGTGCAGTAATGCAGTCCACACTGAAAAAGATTAGGCTATTGGAGCTTGTTTCATTTATTTACCTAAGAGAGCATTGCTACATCTATGGGCTTTTATGTTTTGCTGTCGTGCATAACGTGCGGTACCCTATATATCATAGCTATGCATTTGATAACGGCCCAATTATTTGGGCTTTTTTGGGCTTGAGATCATAAAATGTCCTTAATGTAGGGCTCATAAAATGTCTTTAATGTATGGCTCATCAGGGTCAGGTAGCATCAGGCTTGAATTTTCATGCCGATCAAAGCTCTAATAAAATCCAGATATATTTATATGATTTATATAATTTAGAATGGCACTTCTGGTTTTGGTGGGAAATACCGGGTTACCCAGGAAAATGTTGATTTAATCTCAGGATGGAACATTTGTAAAATATCAGGAAAATATTCAACCCTAGTCTTAACCAAATATTACCCAATTATCTACATTGAAATTATGTGGTGTACCCAGCGGGCTCTCTCTTACAAAATGAACTGTGGCTGGAATCTTGAGGGTCTATACAGCATTTAGTGGTTGGTTTGTGATGTCTACTATTCATTTGGGTGGTGCTAACATCAAGCAATGTTCTAGACCAGGGTCGCTTATTTGTTTTAGTCCTACTAATCAAGGTTAGGATAGCAGGTCTATAGGGAAAACTAATTCTAGATCAACACAGGCTCTTTCTCGCTGGAGCATTTAGAAAACCACTCCATAGCTCTTCTTTTGAAGCAGCCAGTTGGCTGCAGATACTTGATATGGGTAGTCGCGAGGCTCCCCTGAAAGCCACAACTTATTGATCCCCATGAATAATATAGGACGGCTTTGAGGCCAGTTGATGTTGAAAGGTCCGGGCTACCTCTCAGAGCAAATTACATCCTCACTGATCCATGACTGAACTCCGATCAGATATTTAGATGAATATGTCAATTCAATTCAATCGTTTTTTGGGCGAGACTGGTTTGGTTTCTTTACGGCAGATTGTTTGTTTTTCTTAGGTGGCAGATCTGAATTGTTGTTTTCGTATCGAGTTTGATGTGTCTTAATGGTTTGGCTGGTTCGTTCAACCCTGATAAAGTGATGGTGCTTGAGAAAATGTTTCCTCAAATGGAGGGACACATTTCCTTTAAGGCTGTCAGGTGTTTTTATTGAAGTTCATTGACCGTTTTTTCTTCTTCCACTTCTTCACACATTCTGGACATCACTGACTGCACTGGTGTCAGTGTTCGCCTATATAATTGCCTTCTGAAGGTTTCAGCTTCCCTCTCACCTTAAGGGTCAATGTCACACGAACTTAAACTTGTGAACAATCACAACCCCAGGTCCACAGGGCCACGCTTGAACATGCACATTGATACCTGTCCTCTGCTTTCTATGTGGCAGCACCGAGGAGTAAGGTTGTGCTCACGGCCTCTCTACCCCCTCATTCTTTCATTCACTCTCTCCCCTCGCTTCTCTCTCCCTCTCTTATACCCCCACACACACAAGATCCCTATGGTGACAAAGCCGCCGGTACAGCAATGTAATTTGCTCTCACTTGAGCAAAAACAGCATGCTTCTCATTCACCTGACAGATGCCGGGAGTTTGAGCATGCAACACTCAAATAAAAAGAGACAGGCATTTATAAAGCCTATATATTTAAAAGCGAATCTCCTTAAGTAAAAATGATACAGGGTGCCAATCATGCCAAGGCAGATGGGGACACAGAGGGGGAGGAGGGAAACAGAAAACACTTTCTAACGAGAAGTCGAGGCTTCACATCACATATGCGACTCTTCTCCCAGGGCAGGAGGCTATGTCCCCGCCTCTCTGGCTCTCTCGACACTTTGCCTTAGTTAATTTCTCCGGTTACGGGCTGAATAGGATTGGTATTCTGCCAGGGCGTCGGAAACAGATGGTGTTTAAGTAAAATATTATTAACACCTCCCTGCATTCTGAGATGCCGTGCCTGGGCGCAGACGAAGCAGGTGAAACACTGATTTCCATAATGGAATCAAAGTGCTTACACAAATTGGGACGAGCTTCCAACAGTTTCGGACTTCTTTTTTTTCTTCACATTTTGTCTTTGATTCTTTTTCCCTCCCATTTGTTATTTTGTTCTTTTATCTTAATCCCTGGTTATGATTATTCATAGCATGTTGTTGTTGAGATGTGTTTGTGTGTGATTAAGGATCCGGTTTATCAGATATGGCTGGCCCCCCACTGCTGGTGATCTGACACAGCCGGTGATGGTTGGAGACAGTCTCCATGGTGGGCCCATCTGTCTTCACGTTTGAAAACTGTTTTCTTTTTTTCGACATGCCATTTTATGCCATATTAAGAGCAATTTGAGGCTTACACAACAATGGATTAGGCAGACTTCTAAAAAATATATACATTTTTGAAACCGTCATAAATACACTGAGTTTACAAAACATTAAGAACACTCTTTCCATGAAATAGACTGACCGAGGGGAATCCAGGTGAAAGCTATGATCCCTTATTGATGTCACCTCAATCAGTGTAGATGAAGGGGAGGAGACAGGTTGAAGAAGGATTTTGAAGCCGAGACAATTGAGATATGGATGTGTGCCATTCAGAGGGTGAATGGACAAGACAAAAGTTGTAAGTGCCTTTGAACGGGGTATGGTAGTAGGTGCCAGGCGCACCGGTCAAGGGGTTTTCACGCTCAACAGTTTCCCGTTTTTATCAAGAATGGTCCACCACCCAAAGGACATCCAGCCAATCTGACACAACTGTGGGAAGCATTGGAGTCAACATGGACCAGCATCCCTGTGGAACTCTTTCAACACCTTGCAGTCCATGCTCTGACGAATTGAGGCTGTTCTGAGGGCAAAAGAGGGTGCAACTCAATATTAGGAATGTTTTTTTCACTCAGTGTATATGCTGTTAATTGGACTGCGGACCTTTTCCAGAATCTTCTAAGATGTTGCCCTACAATGACAGGTCTCTCTTTAAAATGAAAATATTACATAAAGCTGCAGTACATTGTTTCCCTGAACAAGAACGAAATGAAAGTTTCATTCAACAAAGGAAGGAAAAATAACTTCTCCAAAGAGACATTCTAAGAAACCCCAGCATTTTGGAGAATGCACATTCAACGAAGCGCGAATATGCTTTGAAACGCTTTGAAATATATATAACAGCCTATCTAAGAGAAGCTGTAAAGGCATTTTTCTGCCAGATGGTAGAGAAGGTGTTGGAGAGAGGGATGAGAGGAGAGGGGGATGAGAGAGGCCAACTAGACGGCACTAGAGAAGAGTGTGATATAAGAAAAGGAGAACACTGACCAGAGAGAATTAAAGCTAGCTGTGAACATGGTGGATGAGAAGAGGGTCCTTTCGATGACAAAGCTAGGAGTGTAAAGAGAGAAAGAAAGAGGATATGTTCTAAACTCAAACGTGTACAAAATGCAGCAAGTCAAGTCCCGTCGTCTCACATCTTATTTGTCACTTCCAGGTCTCCAGAGGTCTGACCCTCCTTAAACCTAGCCTGTCCCAGACAAGACCACTGGCACATAGCCTTAGAACAGGAGATCACTGACCTGACCTGTACACGTCCTCCACATCCCTGCAGACTCATCCAGTTTTCTACACCCTTCACCCCTCTCTCAAATCTCGACCTCCCTACCCCCACAGGGAAGCCTGCACATTTTATCTGTCACATGCTCCGTAAACAACAGGAGTAGACTAACAGTGAAATTCTTACTTACGGGCAGGGTTAGGTAGGTTACTTTCTAAATGTAATCCATTACAGTTACTAGTTACCTGTCCAAAATTGTAATCAGTAACGTAAATTTGGGATTACCCAAACTCAGTAACGTAATCTGATTACTTTCAGTTACATTCCCTTTAAGAGGCATTAGAAGAAGGCAAAATTAATATTACCAATTGAACAGGATAAATCAATGTTAAAGTTTACATAGTTGTTGTTGCATTTTACTTTATGGGTTGGTTATGTACTGTAGGCTTCTTCTAACCCATTGCTTTCTACTAGAGATAATACGATTAGATTATATCTTCACATTAAAAACCAAAGTCTGTCAGATTTCCAGTAATTCCAATTCATTTCATACTCCTTGATCTTCAAGAATAGGAGTTGGAAATATGGAAGTATATCTTAGCCAAATTGTTTTACCTGACCATAACCCAAAAACGAAGGACTTAATAAGCCTACTCTGTTGTTTATGATTTTGTTGTCGTCGAGGATTGATTGGGCCTATTGCTTTCAGTTGAAAAATAAATACTGCTCTCATGGTATGGCATGCTTTGAGCACTACTGAAAAGTGCAATTTGCATGTGAAAAATGAATGCCATATGCTGCGTTTTCTATTGCCCCGTTGTTTACGTTTTTGTTGGTGACACTTTGATATCTATATAATTAGCAGCATTTTAAAGGGCAATAACAAAGCAGATTCCCCGCCTCTGTTTTGGTAAAAAGCTGAGGAATGGGCCTGGAGAAATGTAACCACTCTCAGATTAATAGACAGAGCTATGGATGCAAGGACTTACCATCTATGATGTAAAAATTATTGTTTTTGTCACGCATGTCGTACGAACTGGAAGCATACTCGGACCAACGTGCAGCGTGGTCTGGGTTCCACATCTTTATTAGTGAAACGCACAAAACAATAAACAGCAAACGAAACGTGAAGTCATGGAGTGCTCACAGGCACTTACACATAAACAAGATCCCACAAAAACCAGTGGGGAAATGGCTGCCTAAATATGATCTCCAATCAGAGACAATGATAAACAGCTGTCTCTGATTGGGAACCATACCAGGCCAACATAGAACTAGACAACCTAGATAGGAACACCCCCCCAGTCACACCCCGACCTAACCAAAATAGAGAATAAAAAAGGCTCTCTATGGTCAGGGCGTGACAGCACCCCCCCCAAAAGTGCGGACTCCGGCCGCAAAACCTGAAACCAACTGGGGAGGGTAGGGTAGGGGGGGTGACTAGTGTCGTTGGCGGCTCCGGTGCGAGTCTTTGGCCCCGCCCAGACCACGGGTCCGGCCTGGATATCATAAGGTGAATGCACCAATTTGTAAGTTGCTCTGGATAAGAGCGTCTGCTAAATGACGTAAATGTAAAAATGAAGCCGGGTAGAACGCCGTGCCTGGACTGGGCATTGGCACAGAGAAGGGCCCTGGCCATGGAGCTGGGTTGGACGCCGCACCCGAACTGGTCACCGGTGCCGAGGAATACTCCGGCCATGGAACTGGACTGGACACCGTGTCCGG
This sequence comes from Salmo trutta, assembly GCF_901001165.1. Classification (NCBI taxonomy): domain Eukaryota; kingdom Metazoa; phylum Chordata; class Actinopteri; order Salmoniformes; family Salmonidae; genus Salmo; species Salmo trutta. The sequence continues at coordinate 41,141,217 of NC_042981.1, read as the reverse complement.
ACTGAGCACTGGCGCAGAGGAAGGCTCCTGCCATGGAGCTGGACGCCGTGCTTGGACTGGGCATCGGCACAGGGGAAGGCTCCGGCCATGAAGCTGAGTTGGCCGCTGTGCCTGGACTGGGCACCGGCTCAGGGGAAGGCTCCGGCCTTGGAGCGGGACTGGACGCTGTGCCTGGACTGGGCACCGGTGCAGAGGAAGGCTCTGGCCTCTGGACCATCGCCGGAGGCTCCGGACCGGGGACCGTCGCCGGAGGCTCCGGACCGGGGAGGCGCACTTGAGGCCTGATGCGTGGGGCCGGTACAGGTTGCACCGGACTGGTGACACTCTCTTCAGGGCGAGCGCGAGGAGCAGGCACAGGACGTACCGGGCTGTGGAGGTGTACTGGAGGTCTGGTGGGTAGAGCCAGCACAACTTGTCCTGGACAGATGACACTCCGCACGGTGAGTTGGCACAGGACGTACTGGGCTATGGAGGCGCACTGGAGACCTGGTGCGTAGAACCGGCACAAATTGTACCGGAACGATGACACACTTCGCACGGTGAGTGCAGGGAGCTGGCACAGAACGTACTGGGCTGTGGAGGCGTACTGGAGACCTGGTGCGTAGAACCGGCACAACTTGTACCGGAACAATGACACACTTCGCACGGCGAGTGCGGGGAGCTAGCACAGGACATACTGGGCTGTGGAGGCGTACATCAGGGTGAGTGCGGGGAGCAGGCACAGGACGTACCGGACTGGGGAGGCGCACTGGAGGCCTGATGCGTGGGACCGGCACAGACTGCACCGGACTGGTGACACGCTCCTCCAAATGCCTGCGTTGCTGCATACTCCTCGCCAACTCCATTCTCAGGCATCCCTCCTCGCACTGTTCCATTGACTCCCAGGCGGGCTTTGGCACTCTCCCTGTGTCGACTGACCATCTCTCTACCTCCTCCCAGGTTGTCACTGGTTCACCCCTCGGCTCCGCCGACCACCCCGTGTGCCCCCCCCGCCCCAAAACATTTGGGCTGTCTTTTGGGCTCTCTAAGTGGCCGCGAACCCCGGCGTCGTCGCTGTCCTTCCTTCTCACCTTGCGTCTGCTTCCACGGCAGGCTTTCGTGTCCTGACATGATTTCCTCCCAAGTCCAGGATATTTTGTCCTCGATCTCCTCCAAAGCCCAGGATGCCATCTCCTCCCGAGCACGCTGCTTGGTCCTGTTGTGGTGGGATCTTCTGTCACGATCGTCGTTGTAATCATACTCAGACCAAGGCGCAGCGTACGTAGAGTTCCACATCTTTATTAAATGGAACTCACAAAAACAATAAAGCGCAACGAATACGTGAAGCTATGGAGTGCTCACAGGCCACTACACATAAACAAGATCCCACAAAAACCAGTGGGGAAATGGCTGCCTAAATATGATCCCCAATCAGAGACAACGATAAACAGCTGCCTCTGACTGGGAACCATACCAGGCCAACATAGAACTAGACAACCTAGATAGGAACACCCCCCTAGTCACACCCCGACCTAACCAAAATAGAGAATAAAAAAAGGCTCCCTATGGTCAGGGCGTGACAGTTTTACCATGTCTTGAGGCTGTACAGTATTTGTTTACATTTACCATGTTTGCTAACATTGGAGAAAAAAAGCTTATATTGGGTGTTTTCATGGGGTGTGGCAGTTGAATTAAGCTCATAAGGCATCTATATTCTTTAATAATCAATGGGTAAACAGCACTAGTCAAAAGTTTGGACACACCTACTCATTCCAGGGTTTTTCTTTATTTTTTCATTTTCTACATTCTATAATAATAGTGAAGACATCAACACGATGAAATAACACATATGGAATCATGTAGTAACCAAAAAAGTGTTAAACAAATCAAAATGTATTTTAGATTCTTCAAAGTAGCCACCCTTTGCCTTGATGACAGCTTTGCACACGCTTGGCATTCTCTCAACCAGCTTCACCTGGAATGTTTTTCCAACAGTCTTGAAGGAGTTCCCACATATGCTGAGTGCTTGTTGGCTGCTTTTCCTTTACTCTGCGGTCCAACTCATCCCAAACCATCTCAATTGGATTGAGGTTGGGTGATTGAGGAGGCCAGGTCATCTGATGCAGCACTCCATCACTCTCCTACTTGGTCAAATAGCCTTTACACAGCCTGGAGGTGTGTTTTGGGTCATTGTCCTGTTGAAAAACAAATGATAGTCCCACTAAGCGAAAACCACATGGGATGGCGTATCGCTGCAGAATGCTGTGGTAGCCATGCTGGTTAAGTGTGCCTTGAATTCTAAATCAATCACTGACAGTGTCACCAGCAAAGCACCCCCACACAAATCACACCTCCTCCTCCATGTTTCACGGTGGGAACTACACATGCGGAGATCATCCGTTCACCTACTCTGCGTCTAACAAAGACACAGAGGTTGAAACCAAAAATCTCAAATTTGGACTCATCAGACCAAAGGACAGATTTCCATCAGTCTAATGTCCATTGCTCATGTTTCTTGGCCCAAGCAAGTCTATTCTTCTTATTGATGTCCGTTAGTAGTGGTTTCTTTGCAGCAATTCGACCATGAATGCCTGATTCACAGTTGATGTTGAGAAGTGTCTGTTACTTGAAATCTGTGAAGCATTTATTTGGGTTGCAATTTCTGAGGCTGGTAACTCAAATGAACTTAGGCAGCAGAGGTAACTCTGGGTCTTCCTTTCCTGTGGTGGTCCTTATGAGACCCAGTTTCATCATAGCACTTGAAGAAACTTGAAAGTTCTTGAAATTTTCCAGATTGGCTGACCTTCATGTCTTAAAGTAATGATGGACTGTCATTTCTCTTAGCTTATTTGAGCTGTTCTTGCCATAATATGGACTTGATCTTTTACCAAATAGGGCTATGTTCTGTATACCACCCCTACCTTGTCACAACACAAAACACATTAAGAATGTAAGAAATTCCACAAATTAACTTTTAAGAAGGCACACCTGTTAATTGAATTGCATTCCAGGTGACTACCTCATGAAGCTGGTTGAGAGAATGACAAGAGTGTGCAAAGCTGTCATCAAGGCAAAGGGTTGCTTGATAATTCTCAAATATAAAATATATTTCGATTTGTTTAACACTTTGGTTACTACATGATTCCATACGTGTTATTTCATAGTTTCGATGTCTTCACTATTATTCAACAATGTAGAAAATAGTAAAAATAAAGAAAAATCCTGGAATGAGTAGGTGTGTCCAAACTTTTGACCGGTACCGTATATAATTAATTTATAAGTCCAAAAATGGATGTAGCAACTACAGATTGCCCCTTTAATTAGATTGAGCAATAAAAGCCCCACTTGTGGTCATCTTAAATTAAAGTTGTTTTTGACAGTATGGAGCACAATACCACAGAGGAGTAAAGACGGTAGGAACTCCCTCAAACTTTTATTCCATAGGCTGGAATCCGCACTATGCTGTTGCAAGACTGCATTTTTCACTGGCTGTCCAATGATTGATAGGCAGTTTGAACTTCTTCAAAAAGCTAAATGAGAGCACAGCACTGTGATTCACATCAATGAGTTATGTAGAGCTGCAACCTGGTCTCAGAGCATTTTGTATTATTCTGTATGTAAATCTGTCACACTCCATTTAGTATATGTTTTGTATGGTATGTATTAATTTGTGAATGTCCATCATCCAATTCGTATGATGTTTAACAAATTCGCAAATTGTACAATATGTTATGAATTCCAATTTGTTGTGGCTAACGTTAGCTAGGTAGCTAATGCTAATTTAGCTAGCTGGCTAACATTAGCTAGGACAGGGATTAGGGTTAGGGGCTATGGTTAAGTTTAGCTAAAAGGTATCAATCAGTTGAGGAGGGTAATTTCCACCTGATAACAACAACAGCATGGTAACTCCCTCAAGCACACCGCTTTTGTTCCATAACATAAATAGACCCTAAATCTCAGAGAAGGAATGTTTATTTTCAGCTCAGAGTTATAACCTGAAGAAACCCACAGCTCAAGCGGCAGACGCAACATGATTCCGGTGTTAATCCCAGAATGGAAATGATTGCACTCTGGGTTCAGGTGGTGTGCTTCCTCTCACGGCTTACAGTACGTACGGGAGTGGAGACCGTTACCCTGGAGACCGCTCGTAAAAGCCCAGGTGAAGATGCTTTTTGGTGCACCCTGACTAATGAGAAAAGGCCCAACTCTCTGTACTTTCATTTTGCCTTGATACATTATTTTCTAAAAAGACACCACGTCTGTGTTATGGGTCTAAATGAATGTGCTTGTTTAGATACACACAAGAATCAGGCTAAGAGTATGTGTGTGTGGGTGCAAGTTTCTCTTTCTGTTAGATTGTGTGCATGCGTGCGTGCATGAATGTGTGCGTGCATTCCGGCCTGCTTGGATTCCTGCCTGCGTACAGGTGTGTGTGCAGATCTGCATGCATATGGGTGCTCTCTCACTCTCTCTCCCAGGGGAGCCTCCCTCTGAGTTCTCAGGAGGCTGGACAACTTGCTGTGTGCTCACCTCCGGGGGTCAACACCAATCCGTCCCATTATACAAATAGGAATCGGGCTCATCCCAGCGTGAGGGGGGCAGACATGCCATACCACCTCCTCTGTTTTAATTGAGAGGGGAACATATTGCACAGTCACACCTCTTCAATAGTACCTCCCCACCACGGGCTTCTCTCAAAGGCAACATCTGTGGTTTGTTTGTTATTGTTGTTTGTCGGGAATAAAAGGAGCCTTTAGACCTGCCATTCATTATGTCATCAGTTATTTAAGGAAACATTGGTGCTTTATTATACACACGTACAGTTGAAGTCGGAAGTTTACATACACTTAGGTTGGAGTCATTAAAACTCGTTTTTCAACCACTCCACAAATTTCTTGTTAACAAACTATAGTTTTGGCAAGTCGGTTAGGACATCTCCTTTGTGCATGAGAAGTAATTTTTCCAACAATTGTTTACAGACAGATTATTTCACTTAGAATTCACTATATCACAATTCCAGTGGGTCAGAAGTTTACATACACTAACTTGACTGTGTCTTTAAACAGCTTGGAGAATTCCAAAAAATTATGTTATGGCTTTAGTAGCTTCTGATAGGCTAATTGACATCATTTGAGTCAATTGGAGGTGTACCTGTGGATGTGTTTCAAGGCCTACCTTCAAACTCAGTGCCTCTTTGATTGACATCATGGGAAAATCAAAAGAAATCAGCCAAGACCTCAGAAAAAAAATTGTAGACCTACACAAGTCTGGTTCATCCTTGGGAGCAATTTCCAAATGCCTGAAGGTACCGCGTTCATCTGTACAAACAATAGTACGTAAGTATAAACGCCATAAAAAAGGGGGACTACGGTTTGCAACTGCACATGACAAAGATCATACTTTTTGGAGAAATGTCCTCTGGTCTGATGAAATAAAAATAGAACTGTTTGGCCATAATGATCATCGTTATGTTTGGAGGAAAAAGGGGAGGCTTGCAAACCGAAGAATACCATCCCAACCGTGAAGCATGGGGGTGGCAGCATCATGTTGTGGGGTGCCTTGCTGCAGGAGGGACTGGTGCACTTCACAAAATAGGTGGCATCATGAGGCAGGGAAGTTATGTGGCTATTTTGAAGCAACATCTCAAGACATCAGTCAGGAAGTTAAAGCTTGGTCGCAAATGGGTCTTCCAAATGGACAATGACCAAAAGCATACTTCCAAAGTTGTGGCAAAATGGCTTAAGGACAACAAAGGCAAGGTATTGGAGTGGCCATCACAAAGCCCTGACCTCAATCCCAAAGAAAATGTGTGGGAAGAACTGAAAAAGTGTGTGCGAGCAAGGAGGCCTACAAACCTGACTCAGTTACACCAGCTCTGTCAGGACGAATGGGCCAAAATTCACCCAATTTATTGTGGGAAGCTTGTGGAAGGCTACCCGAAACGTTTGACCCAAGTTAAACAATTTAAAGTCAATGCTACCAAATACTAATTGAGTGCATGTAAACTTTTGACACACTGGGAATGTGATGAAAGAAATAAAAGCTGAAATAAATCATTCTCTCTCCTCTTATTCTGACATTTCACATTCTTAAAATAAAGTGGTGGTCCTAACTGACCTAAGACAGTTAATTTTACTAGGATTAAATGTCAGGAATTGTGAAAACTGAGTTTAAATATATTTGGCTGAGGTGTATGTAAACTTCCGACTTCAACTGATTAAATATGTAACGGTAGAAAGTGAGAACAGAGGAAATAGGGGAGATGGAGATTGA